>NC_052516.1:8039149-8339149 GCF_014356525.2 Nilaparvata lugens | reverse complement strand
TAACTATCCTCCGCTGCCTGAACCACGACCCCGAACATTTTAAAAAATATTTCTATAATTCATTTTTTCACTATTTTTTCAAACTGTTAAATTTTATCAATTGTAAAATTCTGTTGAATCACGCATGGTATCATGCAAGCACAAGAAAATTTTTAACTATTCTATTAATGCTAAATTATTATCAACCTGTGAATCAAATTCTGAATCTGCACTGTATGATTACATATTTTATTATATATATTTCAGTTTTGTTAATTCGCTTTCTGAGTTCGATTATTTCTTAAGCCTGTCAATTATTGTTTCTGATACGTTCTATATCATCAAGAACCGATCGAATACGATCATTGGAATAATTGAATTGAGCTGGATATTGGAACAGGTCTAAGTGGATGTAGCGAGTGGGGTCAGATCGAGATATTTGTTCTTTGTCCTTACCTGCTCATATATCAGCTTTTATCTGTTACCTACCTCGACTTTGGAGCGAACACACCAATTGTACAGCAGAAGCAGCCATAGATCATATAAATTCCTACAATAGAGCTTAAAACCCGACAAGACTCTGTTCTCGAAGTATATTCTGAACGATATTTGGTTCAAATACCGTATTTTAATCCTTCAGAACTTATTAGAGACACAGTCCCGTAAATTATCTACATCGGGATTTTTGCTCGACCTGTATGATTTTGTATGCTCATTCTTCACAGGTAATAATTTTAAGGTATCCGTATTCTGTGTTTAGCGATCGCTACACTGCTTATAAAAAATTTCATCATTATACAATTTGTCATTAGAAGAATCAAGGGTGAGCGAGCGTTTAGGCCTCCCGCGATTCCGACAATTGTATTGAGTCTTGTATTGAGTCAATCAGTCTGGTGTTCACCCAGCGTCCACGCACGCAATTACAAAATTTATAGCCGCTACACCATTGACTCAGTACAAGATTCACCCTACATGTGTGAAGCCATCAAATACCGCTCCACAGAAGATAGGAGAAAAGGGTTGCCAGATCTCAGCCTTGCCACCCAAACAGCTGATACTGGTATATCTGATGAATTTAACTGTTAATAATTATTGTTGAAAATAGTTAATCATATTTTATTTGTCAAGAAAATATATTTTTTTAGAGATGTAATAATATATTTCTATGATTGAGAATTAGTTGAATTTCTACATTGTTTATGAACGATGTGGCAACATCACAAAGCGTGAAAGAGATAGCGTCATCTGCTTTGTTGTTGAATGATAGACAAGGATAGCAACACCATTGCAAATCACACACAGCCATTATAACGTGGACCTCACTATAGCGGGTAACCCATACTCCACAAGTGTCTAATTGAAAACTTGATGAACTGAAACCTTAACCTACTGAAATCTTGAAGAATCTAAAATAGGCCTATAACCATCCTCGGTAAATTAAGAATCAATATGCAAGATTTCAAGTTAATCAGTTGAGTAGTTGAGACGTGATGATGCGTCACTTGTGAATTTCCTTTTTCTGTATAACCCAATTTTTCCTTTTATTATATTATAGATTATTCATTGTTCATTGGTAAAAGATGGAACAGTACTCACACATAGTTCTTGAAAGGTTTTGCACTGTCATATGATGGTGATGATCCTATTTTTATTGATATGCCATCCTGATGAATTACCCTCTGACTAATTTCGGTCAGGGGTTTGTCTCTATAGTATGAGTTAGACGTGTCCACTAGTATAGGCTTATTTGTCACAATTTTTTCCGCGAAACTGCAAGAAATACAATTATTAGGATAGAAGAAGAATAAGGAGAATAGCAGATGAAAGCACTGCAATGATGGCCTATCATTCATTATTCGCTTCACACATCAGTTTTGACATAATAGCCTGGGGAGGCGCACCGCACACATACATAGAACAAATACTGATATTACAAAATAAATCAATAAGGATTATGAACTGTTTGCCATATGACGCTCACTGCAGGCCTTATTTCAGGAGGGACAGAATCTTTACAGTAGTATCCCTCTATATCTACAAGACAATTCTATATATAAAAAAGTATGTAACGGTTAGGCCATGTAGACACAATATACATGAACATAATACAAGAGGGAAAAACGATTTCGACCTCCCATACAGTAGACTGCTGAAAACACAGAGACAGCCACATACACAGGGTCTCCGCTTTCATGATTGCCTGCCACGATTTTACGATATAAAAAGTATAAAAGAGCCTAAACCATTTAAGCAAGCTCTAAAAATACCTTTTAGACAATCCACTCTATTCACTGAAGGAATTTCCAGTGAAGAGTGTGATTCAGAAGTAGCGACTTTCATTCGCTTACTTGACGTGCCCCCTTATCCTTGTTATGTAGGTGGTGGAATAAAAATGAAATGAACAAACATGATGACTTTTTCAACATCCACTATAACCCTACAATCTCACAAAATACAAGTCGATGTATTTTTTGAAATATTGAGCGAATTCAAATAAATGCTATTGAAGATATGAGTATTCTTGTAATTGCTTTTTTCGCATATTTGCTAAAATGACATACTCGTGATAAAAATGTAATGCTTTTTTTCTCGATATAGAGATAATAATTGTTTTATGGATATATTTGTTCTTCGAAATCCTATCTACAGGAAAAAAGAAGGAATAAATGTGCATTGCTCTTTCCTCGAACGGGAATGTTCTTTCCCAAATGAATAAATCATTGTTCATTCCTCATTATCCTAACTGCATCTCAAAAAATCGCTGAATTTATTTTTGTTAGATTTCTTGGGATTTGAATTTAGGGTGGCTCGTTGAAGTAAGTGATCACGCGCCGGTCTAATAATCTAGAGAACCCGAGTTCGAATTTCGACCTGGGCCACCCCGTCTTTCGGAGGAGACGATAAGTCATCGGTCCCGGCTACCTAAAAAGTAGTTGCTATCTCTTATCATCATCCCTCTCACTCATTACCCGCGCACAAGTATAAGAACTTATGTGGGCATCAATCTCAGTATTATTATAGTTTGTGTAAAATAAGTTGAGACTTGGCCCTCCATCCGAAGAAATATTACAGGGTTGCCAAATCGTGTAAAATTGCAACTTTCTCGAATTCCCAACTCAACGTCAGAATTGGATGTAGAATAATATTATCATCCCCAATATCCTAGTAGTACTAAAAAATGTCTCGACATTGACGAACATAATCATCAATTGAAAAATAACTATACGTCGGATAAAAATTATCAAGACACCAATAGAAAGGAGACATTCTCACCGTTAATTTGATGTAAAATTATTAGGCATTACGACGCCCCATGATTCCGAGAGAAGTGATATTCAAAACAAAAACAAATTTTCGCGAAGTTTCCAATTTTATCATGAAAGTTGAATTTCATTTTAATCCTTCAACCCTGAAGCTTTTTTAGTACTACTAGGGTATCGGGGATGATATTCTACATCCAATTTGACGTTGAATTGGGAATTTGAGAAAGTTGCAATTTTACACGATTTGGCAACCTTGTAATTCCTTCGGATGGAGGGTCAAGTCTCAACTTATTCTACACAAACTATATTATTTAGCTTTTCTTGGGATTTATCTTGGGAACACCTCTACCGTTCACAGGAAACTTTATATAGAAATGCATTAAAATATCATCAAGTTATTTATATAATTATGCGGGAGACTGAGGAAGACTATCTGCAGATTCAGGATTCTGAGGACACTGGTCGACAAGGGATGTCTGAGAGTTATCTACTTCTCTCTAGCACAGTCCCTCATGCTGTATGGGATTGTGGGATGGTGAGGTGCAAGCTCCTTGCACATCGAACCGCTCCTCAGGGTACAGAAGCTGATCATGAGGGTCCTCAACCAGAAGCCTCCACGCTATTCATCAGACCAGCTATTCAATGAGTTTGACGTGATGGATCCAAGACAGCTCTACTCCAAGGAGATACTATGCAGATTACACAAGAACCCAACAACATTTCAAACCAGAAACCACAACCACAACACCACATACAGGAATCTTCTCATCACCAGAGTTGCAAGGAAGGCACTATACCAGAGACATTTCAATCATTTAGCACCAAAATTATATAATCTACTTCCTGCATACTTTAAACAGATTAATCATCCTAGAAAGTTCAAAACAATAGTACACAATTGGTTGATGAGCAAAGGAAGACAGAACATAGAAAACATTATTTCAAATAACAACTAACCACCTAATGACTTACTAAACACTAACTAATTAATAATACGCACAAAAAAAACTAACAAAACCTACTCTAGAAATTGACCTACGCCATAGTGGAGTAGGTCAATTTCCTCACAGGAAAAACTAAACAAGTAGAGGAAACATTAAAAGAATTTTTGTAACTAACTATTGTAATTTATCTAATATTTTGTGTAGTTGATGTAGTTTTAGTTTTTTTGGGAAATAAACATTTATTTATTTATTATAACAATAATTATATTATTGTTCATATTACAATCGTTGGGTGATAGAATAGGAAGTCTACTGTTCATTTTCACCAAGCTTTGTCAAGAGCTGATTATGGTCAATATTCAGGAACACTTTACAACGAGTTCCCTGAAACATACTATGATTTCTATATGTTCTGAACAAAGCTCAGGCTAGAGCTACCAGTGGACTGTAATTTACTATTCAATTTATCAAATAGAAACGAGGAGCAAAATTTAATCTTCAATTTGAGCCAGGTTATTGGTACAGTTAAACTCTGCATTAATGAACAATAAAAAGAGCAAAAACTCACCAGATTTAATCCAATTTTGTCCACTTGCCCTTCGAAGCCTTTATTAGGTGTTTTGGTCAGATTCAGGGGTGGAAAGAAATCTGGGAAAAAGATAGGTTTTCGCTTCCAGGCTGGTTTTCCGTGTTCAACTTGCAGGCTCCGTATACTGTACTATATTCCGAACGAAGCTCAAACTGGATTCTTTTTAAATTCAAAACTGATGCAAATTAATTCAATTTAACACTATTTACGATGTTATATTTATAATCCACACACACTACACTTAAACAATCAATTACTAGAAATTTCCTATGGAAATTACATTACAAAATACGAACTCGGTCTTCACAACAAGACGAGACAAAACGAACAAGAACGACTGGTCGACTGAACAAGAATGACGGGCTAGAAAAAATGGCAAGGCAAACAGCTGGACGAATCGACACTAGCGCACAAGCCCGCTACGGGCAGAACTGCAGTCAGGGATTGGCGCTACAATTCAAAAAATGCTCTGGCCAGACCACTATAGATGTATACAGACTTATACGCCACGAACACGCACATTTTACTTCTCATCAGCTGATTCTATGCTGATTACAGTAAATCTGTATTTGTACAGGAACAGTAAGAACAGATAAAATAAACATCAGCTTATGAAGAGTGAAATATGCGTGTTCGGGGCGCATAAGTCTGTACGCACCTTATGACAAAAAGTTATTAGGTAATTCCAGTGCACACCTGTAAACCGTATCCAGCTTGACCATGTTCAAATGTATTGACCGAGCTTGGTAAAAATGGACAGTAGACATCCTATTCTATCACCCAACGGGTGAGTGATATGGCTTTAGAGCCATAATATTATAATTATCATATACAAATTCAACTCTAATTCAAGATTACATGAAGTATTTTTGGTCGTATTTATTTTAATGCTTCACATTCCAGGTTTGAATAAACAGCTGATCAATCTTGGTTTAATCTGTGATGGTGCATATGTGTCTATGTACCGATAACAAATATATCAGAAGCTTTGTGTTATTCCACAAATAATTCTGCGCTCTAATAAATAATACAGTATATGTACGCACTTTGGAATGGCTGTATCAGGTTTGGACGCATACTGCCAATTTTCGTCTTCGTTCTCTGAAAAAACATTCAACATTTTATTACGAATCAATAAATCATTGCTGTCATCAATAATCAATAAATTTAATGCGATTTCCAAAAAAAAGATTTCAACGACAATTGTGAATTAATGTGTAGTAAAGGGAAGTATTTATGAATGAATTGTTTCTGTGTCCCATCTAAACTGCGAAAAACAATAGTAACTATGTAACAAGGTTAGCAAACCAATTCTGTTATTATTTATTTTTGTTTAGATACAAACAACAAATCATTAGAAATAATGATTGCGGAAGGACCAACAACCACAGCCCAAAGCTGTTCCTTCCCCGAATTTTAATTAATACTCCAGTCCAAAAAGTAGGTTATGTTTCATGTTATTTACATTTTTTTTTGTTTAGTACCACAGCCAATATGAGCTTTGGCCGCCACCACCACAGCTCTCCATTCTTCTCGGTTCTCAGTCATTCGTTTCCATCTTCTACATCCCATTTTTTGGAGATCATCTCTCGCTTCATCCTCCCACCTCATTCTTGGTCTTCCTCTTTTCCTTCTGGAATGTAGCCTCTCCTTGAATATTATTTTAGGCATTCTGTTCTCATTCATCCTACCAACAGATATGATAACTTTAAAGCGTGAATCTTACAAGAGAAATCTGAATAGTTTGGCGAAACTTACTGCACAGAAATTGAGTTGATGAACCATCGTCGCTATTAAAACGGCATGTTTCTTGAACCACTCTCGCACGATCAACATCGAATTTTTCTAAATAAACTTGCACTCCTTCGTCGTATTTTATTTCATGAATATCCTTTATGCTGATCAGTACGTTGGTAAATTTCGTGAACACTGCTGTTGATTGATCGTTCATCTGTGAAAACAGAATAGGTAGAGTAGATTAAAATTATTAGACCCGGGTTGAATCTTAACGGTGATTAATTTCACGAGAACCAATCAGAGAAGGCGTTTTTGATAAGATGGCTTCTCTGATTGGTTCTTGTGGAATTAATCACCGTTAAAATTTAACCGGCTGTTGTGCAACCGGCACTTAGTGTCTCACAGGGAGAGTGGAAGCTGTATAGATTATTTATTAGCCATTATTAGCGTATGACTTAATGGGTGGGGAGATCTAAGGGTATAGTTCCACCTCACCTTATATAGTCCATAGTTCCCTAATGGGAAACCGGACACTAAGGTTATAGTGAGCACAATACTTTAAATTTACACTGAGTTAGAGGCTTTTGTGACTGCATAACCATTAATAGATTTGAATTCACAGAGTTTATAGATAAACTAGCCGGCAGGCTTGCTTCGCTGGCCCAGTCTAGCCAGGGGGCTCAACCTCCTGGACCCCCGGTTGGTCATCCAGAAATGGGAAAAACCGCTAATTTTGAGTATAATTGAGAAATCTTCTCAATAAAACAATATCTATATCCTAGCTGAACTACTGAACCAAATTTCTTGGAGAATCAGAGAAAACGCAGAAAAAATGCTGGGGAAATCTTCGAAGACGCCGTAAAAGCGCCTATATCACCGTATCTTTGGCGTAATTTTGAAGTCCTCTTATTGAAAATTTTCCAGACTCTTGTTGAACTTCTGTATCAAATTTGTATTCTGTTTTTGGCAAATAAATGAATTCAAAAATTTAAAAAAATGAACAAGATCTAATTATTATTATTAAACGAAGATCCAAATTAAATGCTGAGGTACTAGGTTCGATTCCTGGGCTGACAAATAATTTTTGAATAGTGGCGCTCGTCGAATTTCCATCTAGCTGTTTACCCTGTTGTAATTATTATTATTACTAAACATGAATCCTAATAATTAAATGCTGCAAATCACCCCGAAGACTTCTGCTACTGCAAATATTGACAACAGGGTAAACAGCTAGATGGAAATTCGATAAGTGCTGCTGTTCAAAAATTATTTGTCAGCCCGGGAATTATTTGTCTCATCGAATTTCCATCTAGCTGTTTACCCTGTAGTCAATACTTGCAGTAGCAGAAGTCTTCGGGGTGATTTGCAGCATTTAATTATTAGGATTCTTGTTTAGTAATAATAATAATAATTATTTTAGTAATAGCAGGGTAAACAGCTAGATGGAAATTCGACGAGCGCCACTATTCAAAAATTATTCGTCAGCCCAGGAATCGAACCTAGTACCTCTTAATTGCCGGTCAGGAATGCTTACCCTTACACCAAACTGACAATCTCTGTTTAGCAGCGCTCATTTTATACGAAGCCATAGCGGCCAGTCAGTCTACATATGGAAATTACTGAGATATTGCAATTTTATTCAAATGCTGATGAATTAATTATTCTGCTATCCAGAGATTATCAGTTTGTTGTAAGGGTAAGCATTCCTGACCGGCAATTAGGAGGTACTGGGTTCGATTCCCGGGCTGACAAATAGTTTTTGAATAGTAGCTCTCATCGAATTTCCATCTAGCTGTTTACCCTGTTGTCAATATTTGCAGTAGCAGAAGTCTTCGGGGTGATTTACAGCATATTTGATTGGGATTTTCGTTCAATAATAATAATAATTCAAAACCCTTCCAACAAACCATTTTTATACCTCCGCTGAGCCTGTGTACCAATGAACATTTTCATCATTTTTTGCCAATTATAGTTCTTTAAGAACACAGAAAAACTCAGATTTTGAATACAGTTATCACATAATTTCTTACCGCGATCGCATTGCAGCGCCAAAAATCTGCACTTTCCTGCACGAAATATTCGGAGTAGTCATCTATTTTGTCGTGCGTTATCTCGTATTTGTCAACATCGTAGCTTATCTTTGAACGTTTATGAATTTCTATTTCATATGCTGTTCTATCTTCAGGGATTGACGTGTACGCACATCTTGGAAAACAAAAGAATACACTGATAAATCCATTGAGGTGAGCATTATACTGGCTTCCAGTATATAATACTAACATGAGGTTAGTATTATCATACAGGAAAGATAATATAAGTACAAGTATTTTATGCTATCTTTTCTCTATGGTATAATACAGAGTGACTCACGAAAAGTGTAACAGCTGAACACCATAGATTCTTCAAGAAATTTGCAACAAATAAGGTCCAGTAAAATTTTCTTATATCGATCTTAGTTTTCGAGATTTATAGATTTTTCGATATTTTTGAAAAACGTCAATAACTAGAGAACTATCAGACGAAATCCAATTTTAAGGATATAGTTGGGGAGAGGAAGAAATTTCCTATAAGATCCATAAATAACTTGTTCCTTTTTGACGATTTTGAACTTGTTATGAGAGTTGAACAGTTTGAAATTTGACTTTGAGCTCGACAAAATTTATTTATTTATTTTGTTTATTTTATTTATTTATTGTATAATAAATTAATAATAATACAATTATGACATTGGAGGAAAAACTAGGCTAAGCCTGTACTATTTCTCTCCAAAAATTTTGATAAAATTTTAATGTTGTCCAAAAGATAAGGTTATATAGTCACACACTGCTTCGTCAATTGATTTTCGGTCTAGAAATGATGATTTAAAATTTTGAATTTTGAAGGTTGATTTCATACTCTAAATGAATCACAATAAATTAAAAACTTTAGAAATATTGCACTTATTTAAAAAATGTGAATACAAAATCAAAAACCTACTCACTATTTGTTATTCACAGCTCTAAAATATATTTAGACAAATATATATTTATTTCCAATAAGAATCATATAATTTTTTTAAGGTTTTACTATTTCTCTAGTTTTTCAACATAAATTAAATCACATTTGTACCGTCATGAAACTCCATTGGTCTTTAGTTGTTAAGATAGAATATTTATTCATTTATGAAAAACATGGAAGCATACAGGATTTCTCCCAAAAATTGCTTCCATAACAACACAATTACAATAGTTCATTATACATAGTAAGAGTACAGAAAAGAAGAATATTGAAAAATTACAATGAAAGAAGAGGAAAAATAATAGAAAAAAATAAATGAACAAAAAAAAAACAGAATCAGTATACTAATCATACCCTCGAGGACTAGTGCGAAAGTGGATTCAAAAAAAAAACATACAACATCAACTCAACAGACAAGAGACACATTAAAACACTCGACAGTCACACTCGCAGAAGTCGCCTACAATCCCTACGGAAGCAACTGTAAGCGAATGACAAGTCGAGATGATCCGAGAAGCAATTGAAAATGAATGATGATCTATATATGGGAGAGTTCTGATGATTTAAAGTGTTGCAATAAGGTATAAAAAATAATCTAAAACTGGATCGGCGAAAGTCCAACTCAACCCTAGTCCAACTCAACCACTTATTTTGAAAAGGGGGAAAATAGCAATTTAATTTTGGGGTTGATTCGATCGGGGAACATGAAATTTAAATCGTTTTAGAAAGTATACGACTAGCCGTGGATTACAAGAATTTTATGATCTGACATGATAATTTTTCATGACGTGGATTTTTTCGACGTGGAAGTTCAAGAGCTACATGCCGTTGAATATTGTATGACGTGAAGTTTCAGGGGTTTCTATGACGTGTAAGTCTGAAGAAAGTATGAAGGGCTTCATGCTTTTTTTGTTCGTTTTTATGTATTCAATGGCAGAATCAGCTCAATATTTTTGCTTTCCCAGTAAAATGTGTACATTTCTGCAGTGCCTCGCCGTTCCAGTTTTAGATTATTTATACTTTATTGCAACACTTTAAATCATCAGAACTCTCCCATAATATATAGATCAACATTCATTTTCAATTGCTTCTCGGATCATCTTGACCTGTCATTCGGTTACAGTCGCTTCCGTATGGATTGTAGGCGACTTCTGCGAGTGTGACTGTCGAGTGTTTTAATGTGTCTCTTGTCTGTTGAGTTGATGTTGTATGTTTTTTTTAATCGACTTTTTTACTAGTCCTCAAGGGTATGATTAGTACTGATTCGTTTCTTTTTTGTTCATTTCTTTTTTTTTCTATTATTTTTCCTCTTCTTTCATTGTAATTTTTCAATATTCTTCTTTTCTGTACTCTTACTATGTATAATGAACTATTGTAATTGTGTTGTTATGGAAGCAATTTTTGGGAGAAATCCTGTATGCTTCCATGTTTTTCATAAATAAATAAATAAATGATCTGGTATTTTATGACGTGGGATTCCAATGATCACTTTGACGTGGAAGGTTTGTTTTCATGACGTGGAATTTTAAGAAACGTGAAGTTTTGGGGAACTTCATAGATTTAAAAAATACCTATGTGAGTATCACTTGAAAGAGTTTTAAAGTGAAAGGGTATCATACATTCTAACATTTATATACTTTCCCTCTATAGAGCTACTACAATTATTATTTGAAATTAAATAAAGATAATCAAGCAGGCACCCTTTTTATATTCTATTGAAGCACAGCATGTTTTGACTAATTCCACCCATTTTCAAATGCATTAATTTTGAAGCTGGCTATTTTTGTACTTGAAGATGTCTATAAAATAATAATATCGAGTGACCTGGCTGGTGTCAGAGTTTCATTTGAAAAACGTTTTCAAGTTCATTTTAATTTCAGGCCGCAACTGATCAACTTCAGAGCCTCTGACATGGTCTAAAGACTTTTATCAGGCAGCCGGGACAGATGGCTTAATGAGTCCACCGAATGGATGGCTTTAATTAGTCATCATGTTGTAATAATTGTGTGTACACTTGAAACTGGATATTTTAGCCCGCTGTCCCGCTTAGCTCCCTTAAACAGGGAAGTTTTATTTTCTTAGAAATTTATGCCCAAATGATGTGTTAAAAATGATTTACTATGCCACTGTAGAAAGTAGATTGTCATATGGAGTGGTGTCTTGGGGAGGTACTTATTTTTCCATTATCAATCCTTTAATAGTGGGACAAAAGAACATTGTCAAAGTAATGGATAAAAAACCTATCATACATTCGTCTTTGGCTATATTTAGAAGCTGGAATTTGCTCCCTCTCAGATACCTATATTTTTTCAAAACTATTCTAAGATTTGGAAGAGAAAGAGAAACAAATTTAGAAATAGAGCGGGGCAGGAGACAGGACTTGAGATCAGGGGACATGCTAATACCTCCGCGACCATATAAGGAAATATTCCGAAGATTTTACTTGTATGTAGCCCCCCGAACATTCAACAACTTTCCGGTAGAATTGAAGCAAATCAATAATGAAAAACATTTTAAAAATGAAGTGAAAGCTTGGCTTCTAATACAAAATGATGTGGAGAGTTTATTCTCAAGAGTAGAATAGATATGAATTTACGGGTTTCATTGGATGAATGTCTTCTCTCTCTCTTGGAAATTGTGTGAAGATAATATTATTATTCAAGCTACATGAGTAATTTTCCTAAAATGTTGATAATTATGGACAGAAATTTATGAAATGAGATTTATTAGTCTGCTAGCTGCCTGGAATGTGCATTGATTGTTGGTTATTCTTTCCAAATGAAGGGAAAGTAGATAAAAATTTAATATACATGTATTTTCTAAACTAAAATTCCTCACCCTGTCATATTATGCAAGTTCCGACTCGGCAAAATAATTCATTGTTTTTTTTCTTTCTTAATTAAAAATATGAAGGTGCCCCAAACAGGACTTTTAGTCCTTGGGGTACTTGAAATTATTTATTCTTCTTTTGATGTAAATGAATTATTGTGATTTATTTGTACAACGTGTAATTGTATTATTTCTATTATCTTTGTATTATCTTTATTTTTTATAATTTGCAAGATTGTTATTGTTATATATCTACTGTACTATTCATAATTTCTGATTATGTGTAATGTATAAATTGGAAGAATAAATGAATTTATTATTATTATTATTATTATTATTATTCTGGTTCCCATTGGCAAGTGCTTTTCTATTATTCCTGCTCACAGAATCAAAAGACAATATATTTTGTTGTGTGATACTCAATGACTGAATCATCTAAGGAGCGAGATAATTATTTTTAGTCATATTTATAATGTATCAATTCGTTTCCTCTATGCTGAAGCCGAAGAATATTCTAATCTATCATCATATTATCTTCCACAGGTGGAAGGGATGAGACCTGTCAGTGAGAAAACAGCTCAAAAAACACACGTGTGCGAATGGAGCCACTTCGAGAACGGTTTTCGGAAAGGGAAGACAAGAGACTCCAGGAGGAGCCAGCCTCATAACCTCATAACACACCAACCACTCATGAATAGGATTATTGAATCTTTGCGAACTTGAGTATTTGGTAAAACAAAGGACAGCCAACACTGGCGCCGGTTATGCAAGATGATACTCTATCGAGGATATTCAATATTACGGAAGTGAGTGTTTTCCTTTGAAAGGGTTGTTGAATAATATTGTATTATTGGGTAAGAAGGAGGATAATCTCTATTGTTTCAGTGATCCCTAGTAAGGTACGTTGTAATATTGTAGATCGGCTTCTATTTCATAGTGAGTCTAGGTTTTGGAAATGTGTGTGAAGGGGTGGTGGGGGCAAGGGGGCGTGTCCTGCACAGCGGTTGGTCGCCTGATGAGGGGCAGGGAGGGGTGAGCGTCGCTTGGCCCTGCAGTCGGCAAGCTCACGTCAGTCTCCGTCTTGACTCCGATCAGTGCACATGTATTACTGGAGCTCCGCTTTCCTCCAGCGATTGTGACCTGCGCTCTCACGTGTGAATTTACTACTTCGGCGTTCTGACGAGATTATGGTAGTCATCTTGTGAGTACATTTTTCAAATTACATATCACTTCATGCTTCTTCAAGTGCGATTTCCAGATTTACTACACGAATATTATTTTCAACCCCTTTCAAACAGCAGAAAGTTGATCGGCTCTCATCCATCAGATCTCATGATTTTGTCGACATCTTATTCCTCTAGTCATAACTCATGACTAGAATGTGTAGGCTAGCTATTTTCATTCTTTATTCTTGTTCTTGTGTTCCATTTTCCTCCTTGAGTTAAATTATCTCAATTTTTTCTATTTTCAAATAAATTACCTTTATTCAATTGTAGGTTATCTATACAAACTATTGTCAATAGGATGTAGCTAAATCTCAGATACTGTGACTCGCAGTACTTCTTTGAATTTCATACAAACTCAGTGCACTAATCAAAATGATAATAATAATTTATCAACAAATTAAAATAAAACTCACTCATCTCCTAGGATCAGGATCCATGCAAGAAATAGAAGCAGGGAAGTTGTCATTGGGTTGCTCCTTCTTCAACGAATACGGCAACACTGTCAATATTATATTTTACTCGTTTCAGTGATGGTTCAACATCTCTTCTTCCACGTCAGTTACTTCATTGAGTTATTTATAATCACTAATCAAGATAACTTATGCTGAAATTGTTCTGACCTATTTTTCTTCCAATGTACTAAACTATTACCTTTATGTTCTCAATGTTTCATTTAATCACTTGAACAATTTATTTTCTGTTGTTGCCGTATTTCAATTTATACTAGCGAATTGTTTTAAGTTCGAACTTATTCGTTGCTTAAAGAAAAATTCTTAGAACCGATTGCACAAATGCTGATTTAATTTTAATCGTGATTAATTTCACAAGAACCAATCAGAGAAGGCTTTTTTTAAAGAGGGGGCCTTTGAATGGTTATCTTGAAATTAATCTCGACTAAAATTTAACCGGCCTTTGTGCAACCGGGCCTTAGTATAACGATAAAAGTATACCTGAACCGATTAAATTGGTGTGTTGAAGGATGAGTCTCGGAAGAAGAAGAAGAAGAAGAAGAAGAAGAAGAAGAAGAAGAAGAAGAAGAAGAGAAGAAGAAGAAGAAGAAGAGAAGAAGAAGAAGAAGAAGAAGAAGAAGAAGAAGAAGAAGAAGAAGAAGAAGAAGAAGAAGAAGAAGAAGAAGAAGAAGAAGAAGAAGAAGAAGAAGAAGAAGAAGGAGAAGAAGAAGGAGGAGAAGAAGAAGGAGAAGAAGAAGAAGAAGAAGAAGAAGAAGAAGAAGAAGAAGAAGAAGAAGAAGAAGAAGACGTATTTAGCAAAAAACTAGATCAACTACCAATCTTAAAGGTGAGAAACATGATATTTGAACGATTTTCACAAATGTATTCCCGGGAAATTTTGTTCTCCACAACAAAGGTCCAATATATAATTGTGATTAGGAGCATAGTTGGAAAGTTATAAGCGAAAACCTAAACAAACTACCAATTTCAAAAGTAGAAAACTTGTCATTTGAAAGTTTCTCACACATTTATTATCGCAGTAAAAGTTATTTCAAGATATAGATTGAATAGTAAATTTTGTTTTCTACAAGAAAGGTTCAATACATAATTTTGATTAGAAGCATAGTTGAAAAGTTATAAAGCGAAAACACAAACCAACTACCAATTTCAAAAGTAGAAAACTTGTCATTTTAAAGATTTTCACACATTTATTATCGCAGTAAAAATTAATTCAAGATATAGATTGAATAGAAATTTTGTTTTCTACAAGAATGGTCCAATACATAATTTCGATTAAAAGCATAGTTGAAAAGTTATAACGTTATAAGTGAATAACTAGATCAAGTACTTGATTAACTTGCTGTCTGGATCGTCTTTAGATGACTGCTATCAAAGCTGACGGCTGGAATTGAAAAAGGGAGCGCTCGCACCATCTAGCGGCCGAAATTAGATCTACAATTGACATCGCTTTAGTATTCTTCAAATATCGGTCTTATACTCATGTTTACCGAAAATATGCCAGAGACTCAAATTGTAGACAATGAAACGGTCTACAAACTGTGTCATAGGCCTATACTATTTTCATTTATATGTTGACATACGGTCACAAAATTAGAAAAACTAAAACTAAACTTCCATTTTCATGCTATATGATATTTAAAACAACGCATTTTTCGATTACGGATTCATACTGAGAAGGGAGAGAATGTCACATGCCATAATTTTTAGACCGTTCCATTGTCTACAAGTTATGTCTCTTGTGTATTTTCCATAAACTCAAGTATAAGGCTGATATTTTGAAGGAATCAGAAGCTATGACAACTGTAGTTCTCATTTCTTCCGCTAGATGGTGCGAGCGCTCCCTTTTTCAATATTATCCTATCCATCGGCAGCTTGGAAAGAAGTCATCTCAGGACAATCCAGACATCAGCAAACTAAGTAATAAATTGATCTAGTTTTTTGCTTATAACTTCACAACTATACTTCTAATCGAAATTATGTATTCGACCTTTCTTGTGGAAAACAAAATTTCCTATCGAATCTATATCCTAAAATGAGTTTTTCTATAGTAACGAATGTTCTAAATCCTCAAAATATCATGTTTCTCTCTTCTAAAATTGGTACCTTGGTATAAGTTTTTGCTTTATAACTTTCCAACTATGCTTTAAATCGAAATTATGTATTCAACATTTCTTGTAGACAACAAAATTTCCTATTCAATTTATATCTTTAAACAACTCTCACTACGATAATAAATGTGAAAAAATCTTCCAAATGACAAGTTTTCTACTTTAGAAATTGGTAGTTGCTTTAGGTTTTCGCTTATAACTTGTCAACTATGCTTCTAATCAAAGTTATGTATTTGACATTTCTTGTAGAAAACTATATTTACTATTCAATCTATATCTTGAAATAACTTTTAGTACGATAATAAATGTGTGAAAATCTTCCAAATGACAAGTTTTCTACTTTTGAAATTGGTAGTTGCTTTAGGTTTTCGCTTATAACTTGTCAACTATGCTCCTAATCACAATTATATATTGAACCATTCTTGTAGACAACAAAATTTTCTATTCAATCCATATCTTAAAATTACTTTTACTGCGATAATAAGTGTGTGAAAATCATCCAAATTACAAGTTTTCTACTTTTGAAATTGGTAGTTTGTTTAGGTTTTCGCTTATAACTTTCCAACTATGCTCCTAATCAAAATTATATATTGGACCTTTCTTGTAGAAAAACAATTTCCTATTGAATCTGTATTTTAAAATAACTTTAACTGCGATAATAAATGTGTGAAAACCTTCCAAATGACAAGTTTTTTACTTTTGAAATTGGTAGTTGGTTTGTGTTTTCGCTTTATAACTTTTCAACTATGCTTCTAATCAAAATTATGTATTGAACCTTTGTTGTGGAGAACAACATTTTCAATCGAATTATAATTCTAAAATTACTTTTTTTATGATAATCAACTTATTAAAATCTTTCTAGAGTCAAGTTTCTCTTCTCTAAAATTGGTAGTTGTTCTAATTTAACGCTAATAATTTTAACATAGAAGAAGGAGAAGAAAATATAAGAAGAGGAAGAAGAAGAAGAAGGAAAAGAAGAAGAAGAAGAAGAAGAAGAAGAAGAAGAAGAAGAAGAAGAAGAAGAAGAAAAGAAGAAGAAGAAGAAGAAGAAGAAGAAGAAGAGAAGAAGAAGAAGAAGAAGAAGAAGAGGAAAGAGAATAAGAAGAAGAAGAAAATAGACGAAGAAGGAGAAGAAGAAAAAGAAGAAAACGTCACAGTTGAGAGATGGAATCGTGTTGCAATGGTAGTCCTACCGCCGAAATAAAGAATACACATGGTCCATGAATCCTGGAAATGAATTACCTTGTTGATGAAGAGAAACCCGGAGAACTGGGTCGATTTTTGAAATAATTAGCACACAATTATGTCAAGAGAATTAACATTATGATGTTGATGATTCAAGATGCATCATGATTTATGTTTTATTATGAATTATGCATCACTCTTATTTTCTGTAGATTTCATTATTATTATGACAGTGTTGAGGATTCATGCGTTTTGAACATTGTGAGTTTGCGCAATACAACATGAAAATAGTAGAGGAAACAATGACCTACTATGAGTGATTGATTATCATAAATTAATTGACCGAACGAAGTGAGGTCTAAGATTCAAGTCGACGGTTTGTTATTTCTCTTAAATGTTTAAATGTTCATATGTGTATATATTTATATGTTACGCATTTACGGCGAAAACGCGGTAATAGATTTTCATGAAATTTGACAGGTATGTTCCTTTTTAAATTGCGCGTTGACGTATATACAAAGTTTTTTTTGGAAATTTTGCATTTCAAGGATAATATAAAAGGAGAAAGGAGCCTCCTTCATACGCCAATATTAGAGTAAAAATCAGACTATAGAATTATTCATCATAAATCAGCTGACAAGTGATTACACAGATGTGTGGAGAAGCCAGTCTATTACTGTATTTGTATAAGGTCTATAGTTTCAATCAAAGAGGTATGCATCTTTAAGCTGGGTTTACACCAAAGTTATTAACAAAATGGTTATAACTTAATCCTTATAGATTCTATTAGATTGAACGGAAGTTGACAAACACATATGTTCATCATGTGTATGATAAGTTATATTAAATCTAATATAATTTCAAAGGATTGAGTTATTAACATTTTTTCAATAAATTTGGTCTAATCGTAGCTTTAAGGTCCTTGGTTTCAATATTTTTGTTTTGCAGTCATGGTATTATTATGCATGCCCATCAGTATCAATATTCTCACATTCGAAAAAACGAATTTAATAGGTGAATAAAAATAAACAAATGAAGTAAATAATGCTGGAGAAATTATAATATTTTTGATTCTAAAAAATTAATTTTCATCAGATAGAAAGATCATCACGGAGCTGGATATAATGAACTCATTATATCATATGAAATACAAATTCAAACGTGAACTGAGTTTGTTAACATTTAAAACAGTTGACATCTGGTACTTGTGGATGAGAATACTGCGTGAGGTCTACTGTTCACAGAACTACTAGTATAGGTCGTATTATTATTATACGGGATTGTTAATATTATTTTCTGTAGTAAGATTTTTGTGCATTCCTCAACAGCCATCCCTAATAAGCGCAGCAGAGAACAGGGAAGCTCGCTAATAAATTGGAACAAATAATTAAAGACTAGAAATGATAACGCTGCAGCATCTGTTTATCTCCCCAATCAAGCTCAGCGTACCAGAAAAATACTTGTTTGTTGGAAGCCTATATGGTAACGGTAGGCACGCTGCTAATGAAGTTATAGATACGACACTTTTGCAAGCTTTTATTTTCCATGTTCTCAATAATGGATCATTAGAATTCACAATTCTCCAGATTCCAACTCATACATAAACATAAAACTCGCATTTTATTCTCTTGTTCGCTTAATTAAAGCTTAATCAAGTGGAAACTCGTAAAAGTGTTGGCTGATTGGTGATTGGATGATGGGCACAACCGCACACGCCGTTCATGCCAGCGGCGAGTGGATAATCGTGTCCACAGTCCACACACAATCATGCGTTGATAAATTCACCGTCGCTCAGATCATATAATTTGGCCATTCATTGAAAAATCAATCTCATCGAGTTGACATTGTTTATGAAGGTTCAGACTTCTTGAATACTTCCTGAAAGTTTCGATAATTCAGATTATTCATTCAGTATCAATTCCGTTTCAAATTCAACATTTAAATGAAATATTTTCATGACTGCTTCAATACCGCATACTCGTGTTTGTGTATCCTTCATGAATAACTTCTTTAAATACATTTTTGTAACAATTCTACTCTTGAAGGAAATACTTATATCAGACTCAATGACAGTATCTTATGTTGTATATACTCCATCGTTTAAAAACATCAAAGTTATGTGATTCTCAGCGAACTAACTTACTTTATCGTTGAATAATATTTCATTCAAATACCCAACGATTATACTCTTGAAGGTGGTACTCATATCTTCCTCAATGACAATGTCTCATGAAGTCTACACTACATCTATTTCCTAATTCGAATACAATCGAGTAATATAATTCTCAGTGAACCAACATATTGCATCGACAAGTCATGTAATCGAAGTATGAATAAGCTCTGTTCATTTGTCAAAATTTCAAGATTCAAATTGTAAACTTTATACCAAGATCACATAAAAAATAGTCATTAGGCTTCAATTTTTAGAACTCTTTATTCTGTTATTTTCCTATTGAAGACAATAGTCAGTAGTAGTCAATAATATATCACATATTCTTGAGGAACAGACTCATGTCATTTTTGAAGTTTGAGTCCATAGATCTCAGTTCATACACACAAATAAAAATAATACTGTTCAGTTGTATCAATAAAAGTTCTAGTTCTACGCTTCAGATTATAGTATCTAATTGACAAAATACTTTTGCTGATAACAATATTGGGTTACGGGATTGGATTCTTAAATTTCATAGAAAACTGTATGTGGTTAGTGCCCATCGATCTTTTCTATGAAGAAATTTATTATTTGTATAGTGACTGGAAATTATATCTATACCTCGTAAGACTCTTGACATCTCTATGTAGTAATTTTAACAATATTTGCATGTTGTATTCATCAAATGATGTTTTTCTCGTATTTCATAAGAATATAAAGTTATTAGCCAACAGAGCAGTTGAGAAAGAATTAAATTTGGGAAAGTAGTTCTTATCGGATTATCTACATCGTATGAATCGGGTAGCCGGCCGTTTGAAAAGAGAGATAAGTGCGAGATATTCTCTTAAAGCGTCGTGCTGTTTTCCTTTGTTATTTATCATCTGAGCTTGGTGTGACGTCGTTATTAAATATTATTCATAAAAAGTAATGGCCATTAGTCAAATTAGTGTGGCAAGCATCTCACTTGTCATCGTACACATCTCCTATTACATCCTATGTTAAAATTTAAGTAGCTTATCCACCTCGTAAAGTGAATCACGTCACGAGTTGGATATAGTGAGATTCACTCTAAACTGCCAGCATTTTTATCAAATAACCCGAAAGCTCACCATTCAACCAATGCAGACAGTTTGATTATGAGAAGAAGACTTGCTCAATTTGACGCTTATAATAGAGCATTTCGTTGAGTCGTACAGTAAATCCATCCGAATGTTTCATATTTCATTCAAATCACCACTTCCCATCTCACTTCGCTTATCTTTTCTGTTTAATATCATCGAGACCAAATATCAATCAGTTGCTCACTTCTTGGTCGTATTCAACAAGGCTAACTTATTTCCGAGGATAAATTTATTCTATTCAGAGAACGAAACGCAAACATTCCACGAATCTTCTCAAATACACATCAGACCTTTGATTCTCGGGCAAAGATTGTCCAAATGCTACTCGATTCTAAAAAATATTCATTCCCTTAGATTTTCTACATTTTTGATCGAACTGAATATTCATTTTCATCGATTCATTCTCATTCATGATTGATCGGAGAAATTTCTAGAAATGACTCTATGCATTGAAATTATACTCAATGTATAAAAGAAGAGCAAAGCTAAATAAAAAGTGAGAAATCTCCATGAGAAGATGCTGGATTATCAATTATTATATGAGAAGCTGTGGTGAATCGAAGTGGAAAATCAATAGTTTGTAACATTTTATTGAGAATTCGAAAAATGAATATTAATCTACTATGCATCGGGTGGATAACATGTTTCAGATGCTTCAAGTCAAAAAAAAAATCTTTATCTTTTTCTATCGGAAAGAAACCAATTAAAAGCAACTTCTGATTAGAGCTCTCCATCATTGTAACATACTTCCATCTAAAGTTATAATCCTCCTTAATCTGCTGATAATCTATTAATAGGTGATAATCTATTCTTCTAGTTCTTTTTACAATCTCTAAGAGAAGCTTAATTGGCTGGCTCTCCCCTGGAATTCAAGGAAATAGGATTCCTAAACTCGATCTCTCCAAATATTTATGGTGAAGAATCAATTTTCCAATAATTATATTAAACCACCTGGAAGTTTATGTTTCTACTTAAAGCACATGGAAGACGGCTGTAATTCTTTGTTAAATTCGAAGAAGTCTATGAAAAAGTGATAACAAGCTTCGAAAAAATTGGGATGAAATAATATTTTCTTATAATATTCAAATGAGCTAGCTGGAATAAATGGTCTGCGTTGAGAGCCACATGGGGAGTCCGTCCAAAATGATAAATCCAATACACCAGTGTTGCCAAGATAATTTGTTGAGACTTAAAAACGATTATTCAACTTTCTAGCTAATTGAAGAGATATTCCAATTTATTATTGAAATGCATTCATCGCGGAAAAATTGATTGGGCCAGAGCTATTCCTGGGAATATTATATTACTAGCGTCAGGCTCGCTTTGCTCGCCATATCCGTTTAGCCAGACATTTAGTCTGGACCCCCGACTGGATTGTCCTAACATATGATAAGAATGCTGAAATAAAAAATTGCTTATCTCACTCTTAGTCGGTGGTCCAGGGGGCGGAGTCCCCTGGCTAGACGGATATGGCGAGCGAAGCGAGCCTGACGGCTAGTTATCTATAAATGTAATAAAGGAAAGAGCTGGTTTATCCTATTATTTGAGCGAGCAATTTCTGTATATATCCTATACAATTAAACGAGCAACTTCTGTTTATATGTCTAGATGTTTAGATGTTTATATGTTTGTATTTCCCCGGATCTCGAAAACGGCTCTAACGATTCTTACGAAATTCAGAACATAGTAGGTTTATAATATAAAAATTCGATTGCACTAGGGTTCATCCCTGGGAAAACTCACTGAAGGACATTAAAAGGATAATTAGTATTCATCATTGGAGAAACAGCTTATAATAATTATTTCGTCGTCTGTTGGTGATGGAAGTGAGTGGGCGAGTTCATGTGTGTGGGACTGTGTCAAAATTATGATTCAGCTGTTGAACTTTTGTAATCATTCAATCAGGTACTTAGTGCCGGTTGCAAAAAAGCCGGGTTATTTTCAATCCTGATTAATTCCAGTAGATCCATCTTTTTGAAATGATCTTCTCTGATTTGGTTCACGTGAAGTTAATCAGGATTAAAATTTAACCGGCTTTTGTGGAACTCGGCCTTTGTGAGGGAAACTTTTGCATTCCTGTGGGAATTAATCTCAATTTACTGTGATTAGATAGAACATTTCTGTATGAATGTTATTATAATTTCTTCTTTAGTAATAAATTTTTTATGCCTTTGTACTCCAGAGCGAAGCTCGGTTCCCGTTATTTTATATGGTTGGAAATATTTATGTCCGTCGGTTCTCGAAAACGGCTCCAACGATTTTCACGAAATTTGGAACATATTAGGTTTATGATATAAAAATTCTATTGCACTAGGTCTCATCCCTGGGTAAACTCGCTGAAGAACATGAAAAGAATAATAATTATACATCCTTGAAAAAACATATGATAATTTCGTCGTCTGTCGATAACAGAAGATGCGTGTTTGGGAGAGAGACAGAATTATTTTCAGCTGTTGAATCAATCGGCTTATCTCACGAGAAATATTATTATTTAGTAATTTTAATCGCCTTGATCAGAATAATCTGATTTGTTGACATGACATGGTATATCATTCTAAATAAGAGTATATCATACTTTTCAAAAATAATTTACAGTTTCAAGTCACTATTGAGTGTTCTTTTGTTATTCAATTTGGTTTGTAAACAATCTAAAGCTGCGTTTACACCAAAGTTATTAACAAAATGTTTATAGCTCAATCCTTTTAGATTCCAGATTTAACATAACTTATCATACACATGATGAACATGATGTGTTTGTCAAGTTATGTTCAATCTAATAGCGTGGTGTAAACGCAGCTTGAATTAAAACTTTTCTGTTTTCAAATTTATAGGACTATCTTATTATTTTATCTTTCAATGTTATTACATTAGTGTCATTTGCATTGTAAATAAATAAATGTTTGGACTGAAAATTGGACCTGAATTCAAGAGTATGGAACATAACCCACTTCTTGGACTATTTTGGACCTATAAATCAAAATTCGGGGAGGAAAAAGTTTTGGGCTGTGCCTGTTAGTCCTTCCCCAATCATTCTAAAGAATTGTGTTCTGTTTATCAATAAATAAATAACAAGCGAAGCTCCAAGCCTCGATATTAGTTTATTAGAATAGAAGTAGCTTAATAGTGAGCGAGTAATAGCATAAGGTATTTCGCATGATTTTAAAGCGCTACGTGGTGGCAATTTTTGAACTAGGGCCTGTGGTGTTTCGCCTTAACTCACGTACGGGATAGGAAATTCACGAATGACGCATTACCACGTCAGAGCTACTGGACTGATTAACTTGCAATTTTGCATATAGATTCTTAATTTACCGAGGCCTATTTCAAATTCTTTAAGATCTCAGTAGGTCAAGTTTTCAGTTTGTCAAGTTTTTGATAAGATCCTTGCAGAGCACGGGTGACCTGCTAGTTTTGACTTTTTGTGTAGTTGAGAAGTTGATATTGTGGTAATTATTCATATTGAATGAAAAAGACTAAGAAATTGTCAAAAATCACAGATTTATTGATACTGAGAAAGACCGGTTTCGGCTATTACACCATTGTCAATCTGCTACATGATAAACTGTTTATCAGAGATTGACAATGGTGTAATAACCGAAACCGGTCTTTCTAAGTATCAATAAATCTGTGGTTTTGGACAATTTCTTAGTCTTTTTCATTCAATAGTTTTGACTCTTTTTACAAGCTTAGGGTTGTCTCTAATGGTGTATTTGGTCCGTAGGTGTCTTGACTGTATGTTTGACATTTACTACAGCGAGGTCCACGTTATAATGGCAGTGGAGAAAGATAGGAGAAAAACGTTGCCGATCCTCTGTTTTGTCATTGACTTCTATAGACGGTAGCTGATACAGGTTTATTGATGTAATATTTACGATTCATTCTCGTTCAAAATAATCAATTATATTTTATTAAGCAAGAAATTATATATTTTAAATAATTTCATAATGAATTTTCATAATTAGGATGAAATACTTTGTTAATCAATCATTAATTCCACATTATTGAAAGACGATCTGACAACAGAGCAAAGCGAGAAAGAGTTAGTGTTAGTGCTATCCGCTTTCTTGAATGATAGACAAGATAGCAATACCATTGCTAATCAAACACTGCTATTATTGACCGAGCGAAGTGAGGTCTAAGATTCAAGTCGACGGTTTGGCATTTCTCTTAATGTTTAAATGTTTGAATATTTAAATGTTTATATGCTGCGCATTTACGGCGAAACGCGGTAATAGATTTTCATGAAATTTGACAGGTATGTTCCTTTTTTAATTGCGCGTCGACGTATATACAAGGTTTTTTGGAAATTTTGCATTTCAAGGATAATATAAAAGGAAAAAGGAGCCTCCTTCATACGCCAATATTAGAGTAAAAATCAGACTATAGAATTATTCATCATAAATCAGCTGACAAGTGATTACACAGATGTATGGAGAAGCCAGTCTATTGCTGTATTTCCATAAGGTCCATAGTTTCAATCGGGTACTATCTTGTAGATGAGAATGAAACAATTTTTTTTTTCAGCTAGGCATATTGACAGTCTATGGGCAATATGTTTTTGATGTCATAATGTACTTTAAAAAATTCACTGATTTAGAAAAGAGAAGTAGTATTTCACATGCATATAATACTAGATCCGGAAGAATAGTACAGAGACATAATTTAGAATTTTTCAAAATGAAGACAGCTTTTATGGGAGAGAAATATTTTAACATGCTCCCCCGATATTTAAAATCCATAGAGGAGTTGACAATTTTTAGAGCCAAGCTGAAAAAATATCTGATAGCATTGTCCTTATATTCAGTTGAAGAATTTTTACATATTTGATTGTGATGAATTTGTTATTTACTGTTTTGTTATTTTATTATGTATGACGTTATTCAATGTATCTGTACATTTGTTGAATAAAATATTTGAATATTTGAATTGAATTGAATACTGCGTGAGGTCTACTGTTCACAGAACTACTAGTAACGTGGACCTCACTATAGGCCCAATGTAAAACAGGCCTATAACCATTCTCGGTAAATTAAGAACCTATAAATGCAAAATTTCAAGTTAATCAGTCCAGTAGTTCAGACGTGATAATGCGTCATTCGTGAATTTCCCATCTCGTACGTGTATAAGCCAGTTCTTTCCTTTATTATATTATAGAAGATGTCCGAAAATCTATAGGACTAATAAGTGGATTGACCCAGAGAGAGAGCTCTATTATTTGATTACAACTTCTCAAATTCGTGCTTTCTTTAGCTGGACGGCTCAACGAGTTTCATGCTGCATGCGTTTACCGAAAAGGCGATCGTACGATATACACTGAAATCTGACAGCATTCCTTATCAGTGACGTCAATGCACGCCATTCAACAAATTCTGACAGTTTTCAGTGAATTCAACTGTAGAAGAATTCTTCCCTTCCACCCCCTTTCCATTTAATGGAGAAAGAAAAGAAGGGAAGGGGGAATTGCATAATAGACCATACCTTCTAGGTCTTGTTCTTTTTCTTCGTCTTCGTCTATAATACTGGATGAGGGAGAAAGGCGTGATGAGAGTAGAGAGAGAGAGAGAGAGATTGATTGTTTGATTGAGTACTTTATTTATGTAGATTACAATATTATATACTGGCTTATACACTTATAATACAATAGCTTACAATACAGCAAAATTATAGATGAATTTACATAATTTAGACTAAGAAAATAATTATTATTGAACTGTATATGATATGAAAAAGCAATTTGTAATATAATAACTATAGATAATTATATTTTTATGCATCTACATAAATGGCGGAGCTTTGGACATATCAATGTCCATTCTTCGGAAAGAATATTAAAAATATCCTCCCCACTAACTCTCTACCAAAAGAGAGAGAGTGTGAGTATGATTGGATTTGAGTAAGAGTTCTTTATGCATGCAAGTTACAATATATTCTGGCTTTGTGTTTGTTTTTTTGTATTTTTTTTATTCCCTATAGACTTGAAAACTACTTGACAGAACGGCATGAAACTTTGGGAATATGTTGTGTGAATATTGGGGATGGTTTCTGACCAGAAATTTTAATGGGGGACTGATAATAATTATTCATTAATCCAATTTACAGACCTATGTTTTCGAAATTTTCGGCTGAGCGGCTACCGAAGAACGGAAAGATGATCATGATTTGTGTTTGTTTTATTGTATGTTTTTTGTTCCCTATAGACTTGAAAACTACTTGACAGTACGGCATGAAACTTTGGGAGTATGCTGTGTGAATACTGGGGATGGTTTCTGACCAGAAATTTTAATGGGGGGCTGATAATAATTATTCATTAATCCCATTTACAGACCTATGTTTTCGAAATTTTCGGCTGAGCGGCTACCGAAGAACGGAAAGATGATCATGATTCAAGATCATATTGTGATATGATTTAGCATCTAAAGTTACCAGCTGTAATAAACACGTCACCCTGTGATAAATTGTGTACTGCTATTGAAACTGGAAAATGTTGGAAAAAATTATTCACCTCATGACAGACTGTTTTTCATATTATTGCATTCATTACTGTAATTACTGAAGAATGACAGAATAATTTACTTTTATTATTTAGCTTAGTTTATATTCATCCTTAAATGGAAGATGGAAAGAATATGGAATTTTGTGTGATTCATCGCACATCGCATATTTCCTGGACCATCTATTGCCAATCAACAACTATGAAAACATGAATTCATCTTTGAAACACTGATCTAACCTATCTATTTTCTTTTTTTTAATTCAACACTTTACTGATAGATATTACTACCAATTGATTGGGAAGAATATGTTCTATGAATAATCAATACTGCATTTATTTTTGGACGAAAGTTGAGCTTGAACTTCTTACAGAAGAAACATAACCTATTTTTTGGACATGTAATCAAAATTTGGGAATGGAATAGTTTTGGGCCAAGCCTGTTGTTCCTTCCCAATCATATTTATATGATTTGTTATTGTATCCACGTATAAATAAATAAATAATAATGACTAAGCACATAGGAAGTCCGTATTGAGATTTAAAATTAGATAAATTTTATGATACACCAAATAAAGTCAAGTGTGACATGAGGTACATTGACTTTTTGGCGGTACGAAGTTCGCCGGGTAAGCTAGTTTAAAATAAATGACGGTATTGCTTATTATTCAACGAATTTTAAAAGGTACGAAAAATCAATTAATGGGAAGAGAGGGAGAGAGTGAGTGAGAGATTGATTGATTGATTGATTACATGCCTTTATTGATATGAAGTTATAATCAATCAATCAATCAATCAAGAATCTTCTTTATTCCACAATACAGCAAGTACAAAAATGATAAATAATATGAAATATAAAATACAAATTATTAAGTACTTAGATTAGGGTTTCATATTTGTACATTACGGAATGAGCCTACATGGGCACTGTGGCCTGTGCGCAGACTCGAGTTGGTATTTCAAGTAGAGTGAATCTTATGAAGGGGAAGAAGAAGGAGAGCCTAAATGAATTTAATAGATGAGGGTTATTTCATTCAAATGATTGTCATAGTTTCGTATTGTAGAAAGTCATTCTATATTGTTAATTCTAAAAGTAAAAATCTGGTGTGGCGCACTCACACAACTTTCCTTGCCGTTATGAAAATTGATCACCCGACGCTAGTGCTCCCGCGCATCTCAAGTCTACTATTCAAAGATTTGAGCCAGCTGGTGACAGGGCAATAACGCTGGAGACACACATGAGGTCTGCTATCTCTTCATAGTGAATGATTTAATAGAATCAACAATAATGTTCAATTGAATAATCACATTTTCTCGAATTTAAAGCTTATTTTCAATTTTAGGTGAAAATGTTACAAAACATTAAAACACACACACACACACACACACACACACACAACACACACACACACACCACACACACACCACACACACACACACACACACACACACCACACCACACACACACACACACACCACCACCCAACACACACACACCACACACACACACCACACACACACACCACACCACACACCACACACACACACACACAACACACCACACACCACACACACACACACACACACACACACACACCACACACACACACACACACACACACACACACACCACACAAATACCCAAAAACCACTTTTTTGGACTCAAGCGACCTCGAAACGTATGGAAATTTAGAAATTGGGGTACCTTAATTTTTTTCGGAAATCAATACTTTTCTTACCTATTGTAATAGGGCAAGGAAAGTAAAAATTGAATATAATAAAGTTAAAAATTGGGTACGGTACTCTCACTTTTCATGTTCATGTGAATACGAGTAGCCCTAACAAGAATATGAATAGTAAAAATTGGGTATAGTTTTAGAGGTTAAGGAGTAGGAGGGTTGATAGAATGTTGATAACAGCCAACAATTGAGAAAAAAAGAAAAAATTGTAAGAAAAAAAATTGAGAATGAATGTTGGGATGAAGCAAACAAATAAAATATCAAGTTTCAGGATATTACCCAAAACTATTTCGTAATTTTTTCTCAAAATCCAAGGTAGCCTAATGAGTGTGTGGAAAGGAGTATCTCAGATCTCAGAAGATCTGAGAGAGAAGGAGCAGGATGATGATAAATAGAGCTTTACGAAACGGTGAAGAAATATTCAAATATTATGAGGAAGTGAACAGAATTAACAAAGGCTTCATAGTTGAGAGAGAAGAGAAGATTATGAATGAGGAGGCGTAAGAGGGATAAGAAGAGTCGATGGAGGAGGAAGTGGAAAAGTAGGAGTTGGAGGAGGAGAAGGTGGATGACAAGGAGAACTCACCATAGAAAGAAGTATTTTACCCAGGTGTTGGGTAGTAGGAGAAAGATCTTTATAGAAGTGTTGGGGGATGTAGAGGACGAGAAGGTGGAGGAGGTAGAGGAGGATGAAAAGAAGAAGAAGGAGGACGCGGTGGCGAAGGAGGAGGAGAAAGAGGATGAAAAGGAGAACTTACCATAGAAAGAAGTATTTTACACAGGTGTTGGATAGTAGGAGAAAGACCTTTATAGAAGTGTTGGGGGATGTATAGGACGTGAAGGAGGAGGAGGTAGAGGAGGAAGAGGAGGAGAAGGAGGAGAAGGAGGAGGTGGAGGAGGAGGAGGAGAAAGAGGATGACAAGGAGAACTCACCATAGAAAGAAGTATTTTACCCAGGTGTTGGGTAGTAGGAGAAAGATCTTTATAGAAGTGTTGGGGGATGTAGAGGACGAGAAGGTGGAGGAGGTAGAGGAGGATGAAAAGAAGAAGAAGGAGGGACGCGGTGGCGAAGGAGGAGGAGAAAGAGGATGAAAAGGAGAACTTACATAGAAAGAAGTATTTTACACAGGTGTTGGATAGTAGGAGAAAGACCTTTATAGAAGTGTTGGGGGATGTATAGGACGTGAAGGAGGAGGAGGTAGAGGAGGAAGAGGAGGAGAAGGAGGAGGAGGAGGAGGAGGAGGAGGAGGAGGAGAAGGAGAAGGAGGAGGAGGAGGAGGAGGAGAGGAGGAGGAGGAGGAGGAGAGGAGGAGGAGGAGAAAGAGGATGACAAGGAGAACTCACCATAGAAAGGAGTATTTTACTCAGGTGTTGGATAGTAGGAGAAAGATCTTTATAGAAGTGTTGGAGGATGTAGAGGACGAGAAGGAGGAGGAGGTAGAGGAGGAAGAGGAGGAGGAGGAGGAGGAGTAGGAGGAGGAGGAGGAGGAGGAGAAGGAGGAGCACTGAAATAAGTATTATACATATAAGTATTAGAGAGTAGGAGAAAGATCTACAGAGAAGTGTTGCAGCAGGAGGAGGTAGATTAGGATGAAGAGAGGTCCTCCTCCTCTTCCCCGGGGGAACTCCTGTCTCGGGAGACTCGGTTCTCCTCAGTAGTTGCTTTCAGTTGTTCGGGAGTCGCAGACACAGTGTATCCACTCTCCTACCCAAGTACGGCATCTCTGCTAGTTGGGGATCCCGACCGGCTTGGGCCGATTACACAGCAGAAGTCAACGGCAGGTGATTAGATAATAGACGCTTAGTCGGTCATCTGGTGGATTATTACTCTGGTAGACCTCGTTTAGAGTTGAAACTGTTTTGGACTGCTCTAGGAACGCGGTAGACTGATCTAGACTGCTGTAGGACATCGGTAGACTACTCTATTCTGCTCTAAGACATCGGTAGACTGCTCTAAACTGTTCTAGGACATCGATTGACTACTCTATACTGCTCTAAGACATCGGTAGACTGCTCTAAACTGTTCTAGAACATCGATAGACTACTCTATACTGCTCTAAGACATCGATAGACTACTCTATACAGCTCTAGGACATCGATATACTGCTCAGAAACTCACTAAGACAATTCTCTCGTGGACCTCGTTTGGATTTGAAACGTTTTGGACTGCTCTAGATAGCTCTATACAGCTCTAGGACATCGGTAGACTGCTCTAGACAGCTCTAGGACATCAGTAGACTGCTCTAGACAGCTCTATACAGCTCTAGGACATCGGTAGACTGCTCTAGACAGCTCTACGACATCGGTAGACTGCTCTAGAAAGCTCTACGATAGCTTTAGAAAAGTTTCTAGTACAGTTTTAGAGTCCAGGACTGTGATATACCAGTTCCGACACTGTTTATTGGCTCTAAATTGCTCTAGGAGGTCTATAGACTGCTCTATACTGCTCTACGACATTGATGGACTGCTCTAGATAGTTCTAAAACGGCTGTAGCCAACAGTTTTCACGGCTGTTTTTGGGTGTAGACCAATTTCAACACTGTTTCTTCACTCTAGATAGATCCAAGACAACAATCAGCCAGTTTTTACGTCGGTTCCTGGGTTGAGACAGGTACAACACATCGATAGACTGCTCTAGGAAGCTCTAGGACAGTGGTGGATCAGTTTGTACAACAGTTTTTGGATCTAGGTGAGTCTAGGATTGTGATCTGACACCGATTCTTGACTCTAAGCAGCTCTAAGACAACGAGAGACAGCTTCAAGACTGCAATAGACAAGTTTATCGGCTCTATAGAAGGCTCTAGAGACAGTGATAGACCAGTTTGAGCTTCGATTTTTGAGTCTAGACAGTTGAAAACTGCGGTACAACTATCTCTGATTCCAAACTGCTCTTGAACGATAAGAGATAGCTCTAGAAAGCTCTAAACAGCTCTAGAAAAACTCTCAACTCTAGAGTACTTTTAAGTATATATAAGTCATTGTGAATTTGACCTACAGTGGATGTAACAGCTCTAGAAATCTCCCAACAGTTTTAGAAGTTTTCAAACCGCAGGCAAGCTCTAGAACAGCTCTAGGACATTTGTAATCAGTTCTAGGCAACTTTAGAACTAAATTCAATCTTCATAGAAGTTTGAAGTCAGTTCTTTATGGACTTTGAATGAACGACCAATGAAAAAACTGGATTAAAACAGAATGAATTTGATCTGAAGACATATGCTACACAATAAAGTTGAAGAGGAGAAGAAGAATAATAATAATTGAGACGGAGAAAGTTATAGGGGAACCTGAAGACAGTAGAGGAAAAGTGAAAGAAAACAGAGAAGAAGAAAGAGAGAAAGGAGAAGGAGATATAGGAACAACTAATGGAATACTCATCCATGCTTTCCAATAATATTCCATTTTAGACAATACTGAGAAAACTCTATCTAGGTAAGAATCAACGCTATGATCCATTTACATAATACTGAAGCTACTCAGAATATGTGCTCAACTGATCAACTTAGGTGAGAAAATTATAATCATTAAAGCTTTTTACAACAAATTGTGGAAATCTCAAGTACTTTGAAGGTTTTATCAACGAGTCTAGAAGTTTGAAAACAGTTTCACTTCGGAAAATTTTTCAAAAATTCAAAGACAAATAGGACTTTTTAATTTGGTGCGACAGTTTTCCGGTTCGTGAGACAGTTCGTTTGAATTTCCCCGAGGAAAATCACTTGTGACCCCGGAAAAACAAAAGAAAACTCACAATGGACTATCTACGTTTGTTTCTACAATCCAAGATGATTTTCTTCCTCATTGTTCTGCTACAAAGTATGACGGAGACGCATGGAGCTTTACCTCTCAATTCAACTCGTGAGTAAACTATATTTTTTTCCAACTTCTTAATCAATATTTTCAATATCTTCTAATAAACCAATATTTTCAAATGGAAATACAAATCCCAGAGCTATTTTTGAATTATTTTATCACATCATGTTTCGGACATTCATGCAATTTTCAAGTGAGATTTCGATTAACTGAGATTTGCATTTCTATTTATATTACAAGTAGCCCTAAACAGAAAAAAGATATTTACAACTTCATCTGGTTCTGCAACGTTTCGGAGCTAGAAAAGGATAGCGCTAACCGCTTTGTCGAATGATAGACAAGGATAGCAACACCAATGTTAATCAAACACTGCCATTATAACGTGGACCTCACTATAGTGGATTTCTCATGTGTATCTACGTATTTTTCTATTTGAAATTCATTTCACATCTTCCAAGGAAGCAGAATAGAAAGTATTGAAAGTGGGTCAAGGAGAAATATATCAAGGTGGCCTTGAGATAAAGATGGGATTATTTGTCTCGTTGTCAAAAGAATCATCTTTGCTGACATAGTAATCACTGTATTGTTTTTGAGTGGCAGATTTGCATTTCGCATATTTTCAAGGTGAACCCTTCTTTGATTTGAAGGTACGTTTGTTGTCTCGTTGTTTGATACCTCTGAATTAACTGAATCAAATAGGTATTTCCAATTCTAGAAATAGTGTACAAGAGTTAACCTTCATTCTAAAGGATCTAACAAAAAAAATATGAATTAAAAGGCAATATTTTTTTCTAAATGATTATAACAGCTGTGCTTCTAGTGGAGAAGATTGTTTCAATTTTCGGAACAAAATATTTCAAATTAATATTTATTTTACAGTTTTGAGTGCTAAGTGGAAGGAATTTTGTTATCAATTCGGATCTTAATCTTTCTAAATCCAAAATTAATTGTTTCGATTGAATGAAAAAAACTAAGAAATTGTCAAAAACCACAGATTTATTGATACTTAGAAAGACCGGTTTCGGTTATTACACCATTGTCAATCTCTGATAAACTAACTAAAAGAAACTTTTAGTCAAAAATTTCTTGTTCAAACTTTTATTGTCAAAAACCACAGATTTATTGATACTTAGAAAGACCTATTGAAGTCTATCAGAGGTTGACAATGGTGTAATAACCGAAACCGGTCTTTCTAAGTATCAATAAATCTGTGGTTTTTGACAATTTCTTGGTTTTTTTTCATTCAATATGAATAATTACCACAATATCAACTTCTCAACTACACAAAAATTAAAAAAAAATTAATTGTTCCAAGTGCTTGTATTTTGTTTCAATGTGGGAGAAGTTAGTGAAGAATTGAAAAGTCGCACATAACCCTTTATTTGGACAATTTATTTTATGAAATTGGGATGAAAAGAAGTTTTGGACTGTAGTCTGTTTCTTTGTCCTTAAGTTGATTGTAGATGATGAATAAATAAATAAATAACTACAGATGGAAAATACATCTGTAGACTGACTGGCCGCTATTGTTCGTATAAAATGAGCGCTGATATCCAGAGATTGTCAGTTTGGTGTAAGGGTAAGCATTCCTGACCGGCAATTAGGAGGTACTGGGTTCGATTCCCGGGCTGACAAATAATTTTTGAATAGTAGCGCTCATCGAATTCCCATCTAGCTGTTTACACTGTTGTCAATATTTGGAGTAGCAGAGGTCTTCGGGGTGATTTACAGCATTTAATTTGGATTTTCGTTTAATAATGATAATTAATTGACGAGCGAAGTGAGGTCTAAGATTCAAGTCGACGGTTTGGCATTTCTCTTAATGTTTAAATGTTTTTATGTTGCGCATTTATGGCGAAACGCGGTAATAGATTTTCATGAAATTTGACAGGTATGTTCCTTTTTTAATTGCGCGTCGACGTATATACAAGGTTTTTGGAAATTTTGCATTTTAAGGATAATATAAAAGGAAAAAGGAGCCTCCTCCATACGCCAATATTGGAGTAAAAAATCAGACTATAGAATTATTCATTATAGCTGACAAGTGATTACACAGATGTGTGGAGAAGCCAGTCCATTGCTGTAATTCCATAAGGTCTATAGTTTCAATCAGGTACTTGTGGATGAGAATACTGCGTGAGGTCTACTGTTCACAGAACTACTAGTATAACTGTTACCAGTACTAGGACTAACGAACAGTTCATTTCTATCCTAAATTAGTACTTTAACTCATTTAGAAGAAGAATCTTGTAATAGCTTCTCCTTGTTTTAAATTAGCTCATTCATAATCACTGCACTAAATTAATGTATTTTTTCCACTTTCACTAAGCACTCCTAAAGGTTTACACCAGATCTGTTGGCTTCTTTCTTTTTCAATCTCCTCGTCAATGTTGAGTTGTCCAAATGCTGGATTGCCTCAACATTTTGGTGGCCATGTAGAGCCTCTTCATTGGTATTTGCTGTTTTTACAATCATCTCCTTGACTGTCTCCACTTGAAGGTTTCTATGATAATGAAGGCAATATAATTGACCGAGCGAAGTGAGGTCTAAGATTCAAGTCGACGGTTTGGAATTTCTCTTAATGTTTTAATGTTTAAATGTTCAAATGTTTAAATGTTTAAATGTTCAAATGTTTAAAAGTTTAAATGTTTATATGTTGCGTATTTATGGCGAAACGCGGTAATAGATTTTCATGAAATTTGACAGGTATGTTCCTTTTTAAATTGCGCGTCTACGTATATACAAGGTTTTTGGAAATTTTGCATTTTAAGGATAATATAAAAGGGAAAAGGAGCTTCCTTCATAAGCCAATATTAGAGTAAAAATCAGACTATAGAATTATTCATCATAAATCAGCTGACAAGTGATTATACAAATGTGTGAAGCCAGTCTATTGCTGTATTTCCATAAGGTCTATAGTTTCAATCAGGTACTTGTGGATGAGAATACTGCGTGAGGTCTACTGTTCACAGAACTACTAGTAGAATAATAGAATAGAATATAATAGAACAAACATAATAGAGGACAGATGGCATAGGAAGATATCCCAGTTTATGTTTCAAATTTCACTGTTTGCTCAAGCCAATAGTCCTTTTTCGTGAAGCTGGTAATCTCTCATACTGTACCATGTTTAAGCTGCGTTTACACCAAAGTTATTAACAAAATGTTTATTTCTCCGTCCTTATAGATTTTATCAGATTGAACATAACTTATCATACACATGATGTCCAAAGTGTGTTTGTCAAGTTCTGTTCAATCTAATTTAATAGTTTTATAAGGACGGAAAAATAAACATTTTGTTAATAACTTTGGTGTAAACGCAGCGTTACAATAGGACAAAGTAGATAACATGATTCTTTACAACAGGACAAAGTAAATCCCATTATATTAAGCGAGCAATTTCTGTATTATTATATATGGTTATTTTTATATCTGGTTGGAGTGATCCGTGGTCTAGTGGATAGAGTGCCTGCGTAGCAGCATAGAGATCCCGGGTTCAAACCCTCTCAATACCAAAAGTTTTTTAACCAGATCACTCCCCGTGTTATCGGATGGGCACGTTAAACTGTCGGTCCCGGCTGAAGTATGACAGTCGTAAGGCCCATTGACGGCTTAAATTATATATTCAGGCGGTGGGACCTTCCCGCAAGGGACTCCCCACCAACAAAAGCCATACGAATTTACTTTTTATATCTGGTTATTTATGTTTCACGGATCTCGAAAACGGTTCTAACGATTTTCACGAAAATTTGGAACAAAGTAGGTTTATGATATAAAGATTCGACTGCACTAGGTCTCATCCTTGGGGAAACTCGTTGAATGACATTAAAAGGATAATTCATCCTTGGCTGAAACAGCTGTGAATAGTAAAAAAAGTGAGTATGTGAAAAATCAAAATATCGCATCCCCGAAATTCATAAGCTGACGTATAGCCAGCTGTGAAATATAAACACGATCATTTTATAGAATAATTGTGTTCTGTTTATCAATAAATAAAAATAACGAGCGAAGCTCGGTGCCCCGATATTAACATGATTATTTGAGCAATGATACCTATACAACTCAATTCTGTTAAGTGTTAACACAGAATACGAAAAAATAAGGCTCCTTACGAATATTGCCGACAATATTTTTTATGGTATGCATATATTGTAAAATACAATAAATATTGTTTATGGTAATAGTATCATTGACTATAATTCACAGCATGGAAAGAAAAATAATATTCTGTTGTGTTTGTTAATGGTAGAGAAATATCTACGCAAATACAAAGTGACAAGTCATAAAGTATCATACAGAAATGATCAGGTGTTTTTAAGTATACCACGAATGTATAGTCTCACTGGGAATTGAGGTTAAAGAACCGGGTACAAGAGCTAAGTATGTTGAACGGTGTGTTATGCGCGATTACATAATGTGTTGTGAGTGAAACAGAGAGAGTAAATGAGAGGGAGTGAGAGGGAGAGAGGAGAGAAAGAATTAAAGACAGACCAACTTTTAACAGCACAGAGATGTGTTTAGCGGAAGTCGAGTGAAAGAGAACTTGTTTTTGTTCAATGGAATAGCTTAGTGATGTAGGTGAAGAAGAAAACATAAAAGAAGAAGAAAATGAAAAAGAAGACGAAGGAGAAGGAGAAGAAGAAGAAGAAGAAGAATGATGAGGAGGAGAAGGAGTAGACGTACGTAAATTAAAAGGTGAACGTGGAAGAGCAAAGTGTAGGTATATATATAAGAAAAGCTTAAAAACCTACTTTATCCATGTGGATTAGAGAAAATTGCTCTCAATAAATAATTCTAGACCATAGCTGGAAAATTTAGCAGGTCCATCAAATTTGAAGATTTCTGTCAATTAACTTTTGAAAAATCTCGCAGAAAAGAATCGAAAAATATCTATATTTTTGGTGTGTTTTTGAAGCTCGCTTGATACATCATCATTCCTGGACTTCAGCTGAAGTTGTGAATATTCAACTATCCTATTTCAGAAAATTCAGATTAAATTTTATTTGAACTGTTTTGTAGATGTTGTAGATCTGATATTCAACATTCATCATAAACTCCATTTCTTGAGTTATTCTAGAGATAAACTTGAGTTAACTTACTTGGGTTAACTTCTAGAGTTATTCTTGAGTTAAACTTGACTCTCCAAGGATCTATATCATTTAACATTACTTTATTGTATTTCATTCAATTCAATTCTGAGAGGCCCGGTTGAAAAAAAAAACTGTTAAATTCCAAACATAATAAATTGCCACAAGATCCAATCACAGAAGCCTTCTTTTTAGAAAAAACCTTCTCTGATTGTGGGATTTTATCATTATTTCAATTTAATTCGCTTTTATGCAACCGGGCATGAGTTTAATCATATGTAACAGTTTCTTCTTCTTCACGTGCCTGCTCCGTTTCGGATGTTAGCGATCATAATGGCTATCCTGATTTTGTCGACGGCGCTACGGAACAGCTCTGCAGATGACTGGTGAAACCATAGCCTCAGATTTGCCAGCCATGAAATTCTCCTTCTGCCAGCTCCCCTTTTTCCGTTGATTTTTCCTTGAAGGATCTCTTGCAGAAGTCTGTATCTTGAGCTATTCCTCATAATGTGGCCGAGGTATTGGAGTTTTCTACTTTTAATGGTATTCAGGAGCTCCGGTTCTTTATTCATTCTCCTGAGAACCTCTTGATTAGTAACTTTTTGCGTCCAGGATATTTTCAGCATTCTTCTGTACAGCCAGAGTTCAAAAGCTTCAATCTTTACCATCTAAACAGTTGTTCAATCTGCAACAGTTTAATACAGTAGTTAACGCGGGAGAAAAAATAATCTTACAGAACTAATTTTACATTTAATCATTCTTATCAATCCGATTGAATAAAAAAAGATTGGATGATCGTATGCTGTTCACAATCATAACACCTCATACAAAAATCTTATTTTTCTGAGAATGTAAGTAATGAAATCCGATTATAACACAAAATTATGATTTGTAATTACCGTATATTCTAATACAACTTTTCCATATTCACTTTCAATGTTACCCTATTATATCCTCAAAAAGGACGAAAGAATGAGTAAGTTTCATTGACCAACGAAGCTGATCTCTAGATTGGTTTCAAAAATAGGCTATATATTCAAAATTTGAAGTTGATCCGTCAGAGCGTTTTCCAATTATATATAATAATAATAAAGGAAAGGATTGGCTTATACACGTACGGGATAGGACATTTTCGAATAACACATCATCACGTCTCAACTACTGGTCTGATTAACTTGAAATTTTGTATAATGACGATTCTGAATTTACCGATGATTTTTATATGCCTATTCTCAATTCTTCAAGATTTTATCACGCCAAGTTTTCATTTGTCAAGTTTCCAATTAGACCCTTGCGAAGCACGGGTTATCTGCTAGTTGTGAGAATAGAAGAATATTATTTGAAGAATGATATTAATTATTTCAACCTCAATTTATAAATTAGAACTTGCCTCAATGTTACATTATAGGAAAAAATTAATATCTTATAATATGTCCATCAAAGCGAGCAGCCAATAGAAAACAATACGAAAGGTTACCACACTGTTATACTACATTTTTGGCAAATTTACTCTTGACTCCGTCCACTTCTCCGTCTCTCTCTCTCTCTCCTAATTAGTCGATAACGTGAACAATACCCAACGTGGAATTCTATCAAAAGATGGCAGCACTTGATGAGTCACTAATATTCACTCTTGACTCAGTTTTTGATCTAACGCGGAATTCAGCCACTAGTTGGCACCACATGCTGGGTCATATTTTCGACTCCGCCCACTCTCTCACCTGATTGGTCGACAGTTTTTATTGTGATGACTTTGTAGTTCTAAACTCTGCCAGCAGGTAGAGGCACTTGCTGGGTGATGACTGCAAGGTCTATAAAGGTATTTATAGACCTTGGGTGACTGGTGAGTTCGGATTGGAGAATAAATTGTTGATTAAACTTTAAGCTAATTCGCCAAATGCAGGCGTCAGTAAGAATCTACGCTCTTTATGATGATGGTTCTCTTAGTTTCCGAGATTTTTTTTTGAATTTAGCCTATTGAGAATCTCCAAAAAATTTGGAAAGAGAAGAAAAACTTGCGTTTCATAGTTCACTATATCATACGCCTTTGTGAAGTATGAAATGTGATTTAACGACAACTCATAGATTTTAGATGGATATTTTATGTGCGAATGTATAATTTAATTTTATCTCACTACAGTACAATCTGATCTCGAAAAATTTCGATTCCTGCTACTGCCGTTGGAAGGTTGACTGCTTGAGCCAACTCCTCTGAATAAAATGATTCATGAGTTGTAAAATCGCTTCCCGGTGGCTCGGAACCCACCTAAAACTGTAGGTCCATTCATCACTCATTATCATCTGCCTCATGACCCACGCACAAACCTAGAGCTCATGTTGGCATCACCCTCAGCAAAAAAGTTATCTTTAGCTTACATTCTTTCTCTCTACACTTGAATACTTTTTTCTCTCCTTTTCTCTCACGAATCAACACCTCAGCAGAATAAATAAATAGAAGTTTCATACTTGAAAAAGGACAAAATAATGAAGTCTTCAAGCCTTTAGAACAAGTGAGTCCGGGAGTATCCCGTGATTATTGAGTAAAAAATTATATTTTATTTGAAACCTATCAAAATATAAACTCAAATTCGTACCTATGTTATTTTATTCTATTAAATAAGATTAAATTAAAGAATAACTTCAAAACTTCGAAGTTTTCATGACTTAAGATTCCACAACTTGACCCCTCAAAATGTTTTAAGGATCGGGAGCTTTCTATTCCATTCCAGGGATTAGAGTGTTGCATGAAAATTGAAATACACTATTAAGTTCCATAGATTATTCTAGTATAGGTATCTTGTTAACATACAGGACCTACTTCGAGAACTAACGTATTTTTTGAAGCTCCATCATGAATATATTCTCATACAAACCCCCCATTTAGTCTAATAGAAGGATTCCAAACATATTGTAACTATGTCATAATCATATTTCATGTTCTTTGGAATAGTTATTTGTGCATCTAGTGCGCAAAGTGACAGTTTGCTGCACCGAAAGGCGAGGGCGGAATGGTTTCTTGAGTGCAGCAGAGGAACTTTGCGCACGTATTTCACATTAAGTTTTTCCTACAGTTACCATTGAATATGAAAAGTGGGTAATTATGGGTAAAATTGCCTGAAATCCATCAAATGTTTTTCTGAGTAATTTTATTATTGATAAAAACCTTAATCCTAAAATCCTAAAGTCCTCGTTGTCCTTGGTTATAATATATAATGAATAATAATTAGCGCGTTGTGCTTCGTTGCACGTCTGCTCACTATAGCAGCCCAGTCACTGTTACCAACTTCATTTTGATTTTGCTGCACTGTTGCTCCATATAACCTATTAAGTATTTTGCGTTGCCATGTTGCAAATCTGGAGTGCAGAAAAATTTTTCCCGCACTAGAGCGGAAAAGTGATTCTTTGCGTTCTGTAATCAGTGCAGCAATGGCCACTTTTCAACGTAACTGTAGGAAATAGTTATTTGTGCAACTAGTGCGCAAAGTGACAGTTTGCTGCATCGAAAGAAACGTTTACGCCCGAGCCGTAGGCGAGGGCGGAATGGTTTCTTGAGTGCAGCAAACGAACTTTGCGCACGTATTTCACATTAAATTTTTCCTACAGTTACCATTGAATATGAAAAGTGGGTAATTATGGGTAAAATTGCCTGAATAATGTATGTGTGTTTGAATGGCGAGGCGGCTGTGTGGTGTGTGCTGTAATGGCATTGTGCTGTCGTTGTCCTTGGTTATAATATCTACTTAATAATTAGCGCGTTGTGCTTCGTTGCACCTCTGCTCACTATAGCAGCCACACCAGTCACTGTTACCAACTTAATTTTGATTTTGCTGCACTGGTGCTCCATATAACCTACTAACTATTTTGCGTTGTCATGCTGCAAATCTGGAGTACGCAAAGTACTCACTTTGCGCACTAGTGCGGAAAAGTGATTCTTTGCAGCCTGCAATCAGTGCACAAATGGTCACTTTTCAGGGTATCTGTAGGAAAAATAAATTTCAATTGATTCCTTAACAATTGATGAATTCAGCTTGGATAGAGATGATATTGCTCTTTTTGATAATGCAGTGAATACTGATAAAACACCACAGAGAACAGATAACAAATAACATGAGATGGACAGGCAATATCACTTTCACTTGAGAAATTGTTGAGCAAATTGCACATCTATCGTAACACTACACTCGTGATAATGGCACTGAAATTCTGACACAGTGACACAAAAACAGATATAAGAAAAAACAGAAATCTTATCTCTTGAAGATCAAATAGAATAAAAGAAGCAGTAGAAGAAGAAAGAGAAGAAGAAGAAGAAGAAGAAGAAGAAGAAGAAGAAGAAAAAAATGAAGAAGAGGAATAGTCTTCGGATGATGTAATTCGATTCTTCATCAAGTAAAACGTTTCTCTTGTAAGAGTTTCGTCACAAAATAGAACAGACTTTCCTAGGCACGCTTTCGGTGTCTTTATTCCCATCAATATGATTATTATTAAATCGAAAATTTCAATAGTAATATTTACTTTTCTGTTATTATTGACAATATATAGAGGTTCTTTGATGACTTTCCAGCAAATTCGTTTTTAAATCTGAATTGGGTCTCTGATAGACGTCTTTATAGTCAAACTAGCCGTCAGGCTCGCTTCGCTCGCCATATCCGTCTAGCCAGGGGGCTCCGCCCCCTGGACCCCCGACAGGATCGTCCAAGGATGATCGCTCGCCTGCATTTTTCATTATTTTTTGAGCATTTTTATCATATGTTAGGACGATCCAGTCGGGGATCCAGACTATACGTCTGGCTAAACGGATATGGCGAGCGAAGCGAGCCTGACTGCTAGTAATATAATATTCCCAGGATTGAAGTAGCAGTGCCCAATCATTTTTTCCGCGATAAATGCATTTAAATCTTCAACTTGATGCCAACCTAACAAAGTCAACTCAACTTAATGCCAACCTGACAAAATTATTAATTTAGTTGCCAGTTAATAACTGTTTCGAAGAGGTACTCTATCTAGATTATAGTTCTATAGTAACATATGATATGAAAATTTCAATTATAATCAAGAGATTGGGAGAAGAAGAATATACATGCTAAAAGACGAACTTTAAACCCTTAAAAACAACCCTTAGAGTTAAAATATTGCCAAAAGATTTCTTAGTGCGCCTCTAAAGGGCCAACTGAACATACCTACCAAATTTTAACGTTTTTGGTCCGGTAGATTTTTAGTTATGCGAGTGAGTGAGTGAGTGAGTGAGTCAGTCAGTCAGTCAGTGAGTGAGTGCCATTTCGCTTTTATATATATATATAGATTCAATCACTACTATACCGGTAATCAAATAATCACTGAAGAATCAATGACTCAAATCATGACTGAAATCAAACCCTGATTAAAGCCAAGGTTCATACTATTTGATTTCAGGATTTAGCCATCTATAGCTGTACGGGAAAGAGTTGAATTGAAGAGTTCTATTCAAAATCCCAATAAATTTTCTCCTTGTTCAATCAAGGAGAAACAGTATTCGTCTATTGGATAAATCAGTAATATGTTCATTGAATCAATCTTTGATGAATTAAATTGTTTCAAAATGAAATCATTGAAATTATAATATACTCCTGTCAATAGAATGATCGAAACGGTTCTAGCTTCACTGCAAGTGAGTTCTAGTTTAAATACAGTTTCCTAGGCTTTTCTGGGTGAGTTTCCCGAATTTTCTCCAGTTTTCCACAATATTTAATAATCACAATAGTATAGAAAATTGAGATAAAAAGAGAAGGATTGATATGTTCAAGAAGACTACTAATTGTATTGGAAGTATTTTATTATAAAAGTATAACATTCTTAAAACAATGAAAAGCAAAATTTATTTAACTGAATTACAATACAATACAAATAAATTTTATTTCCATTAATATACAAATGAACAATCTAATCAATAGAATGTACATAACATTCAAAAATACAATATATGAAATTTACTACAAATATAAATAAATTGCATTTTTTCGGAAATTAACCTACTCAACTATGGGAAACCCATGTTCTAGAGCAGGTGTAGTAGTAATCTAGTAATACAATTAAATTTAGAGTGGGGGTGCAAATTCATTGGGTAAGTGAGCTCACATATTGTTCGAAATTATGTTTTCTATATTATGTCTTCCAGTTGTTGTGATCCAGTTTTTAACGGCGCATTTAAATTTGCTAAAGTTTTCTATTATCTTGATGTGTACAGGAAGTAAATTGTGGTGTTTTGGTGCTAGGTGGTTGAAATGTCGTCAGATGGCATGTTGCCTTCCTAGCCACGTTCGTGATAAGTAGGCTTCTATTTCTAGTGTTATGACAGTGGTTTCTATTCTGAAAGCTTTCTGGGTTCTTGTGCAGTCTGAATCGACTTTATAAATTATTGATCTTGAGAGTATTATTTAGAATACTCAGTGCATATACGTGGAATATATCTCAATCTTGGATATCCTTACATTATTACCACACTAAGCTATTCAAAGAAAAATTGTCAGTATGACCACACTAAACAATTTTTGTATAAAAGACAAATTTCTAAAAACGTATCACAATTTTTCTTGAGCACATTAACCTCGCAGTGGTTAGTAACCTTTCTTTGTAGTGCGAATTATTTTTCTTGAGGCATTTATAGGTCAGTGCAGTCTATAATAGAGTCTGGTAAAACCCGTAGAGGTCTTTATCCTTTATAAAATAGATGGCAATAGCCTTTGCGGATGTATTGTCAGCGTAGGCTCACTGCGTTTAGTAGGCCACCGATACTCTTTCTTTCTCTGTCCTTATTGTCTCTCTCTCTTCTCTGTATTTTCTTCTGATCTTCTATCTCTCTCCATTGATATGTCCAAAGCTCCGCCAATTTATGTAGATGCATAACAATATAATTATTATCTATAGTTATTATATTACAAATTGCTTTTTCATATCATATACAGTTCAATAATTATTTTCTTAGTCTATATCATGTAAATTCATTTATAATTTTGCTGTATTGTAAGCTATTGTATATAAGTGTATAAGACAGTATATATTGTAATCTACATAAATAAAGTACTCAATCAATCAATCAATCCATCTCAGTATATTCTGGAATAATTTTACTAGCTTTATCAATCAACTGTCCTTTTTCAAGGAATAAAATAAAGTTTTTTTCTTGTAATTCAACTGGAATCTAACACTTTGGTTAATGAACAGTTCAATTCTAGCTTAAATAGGTTTAAGTTTGACATTAAAGGGGTATATCACTCCTTCACAGTCTAATAAATGAGCAATGCCCATGCACTGTTACTTTCAGTATCAGATTTTTAACAAAATATTAAAAACTTAATCCTTATTGATTCTATTAGGATTAAACATAACTTATCATGCACATGATAAACATATGTGTTTGTCAAGTTCTGTTCAATCTAATAGAATCTATAAGGATTAATTTATTAACATTTATTTGTTGATAACTTTGGTGTGAACCCATCTGAACACTATGCCAAATTTACACGAGATATAATAAAATAAACTATCTCACTTTATTATTTTGGTATCATTCTTCCTGCTTTCTTCAATACCTTGTTTAGGAGAATTAATTTGATAATAAATCTATAATTCGAGATTCATTGTTTTCAAGGGACATTTTGAAAATGTGTGTTATTGTGGACAATACTGTAAACAACATTTTTTAAACAAATTTAATTGCTCTTTGATGGCATCTCCCACATAGAAATTTCTCGGGAATGTCTTTCTTAGTAAATTTAGATATTATATTACTTACTTACTACTTACTCCATGGCACTACAGCCCATCCAGGGCCATGGCCTCCTCAAGAATGCCTCTCCACTCCTCTCTGTCGGCAGTCTTGCGTCTCCATCCCCTAACGCCTATTTTCCGGAGATCATCTCCCACATCCTCCAGCCAGCGCTTGCGTGGACATCCTTTCAACCTTCTTCCGCCTGGGTTTTCTCTGAAAACTTTTTTAACGGCTCTTTCATCGCTCATTCTTTCTACATGACCCAACCAGCTCAAGCGTCTCACTTTGATCTCATGTACAATAGGTGGTTTTCTGTACAGGTCACGATATTATATTTGGAATATATATATATTATTGTAAGTACATAATTTTTGAATTTCGTAGTTTTTGTTTTACTTTATTTCTCAGACTTCGATAGTCAATCAAACTATCCAAGTCAATATCCTTTGTAAATTTTCTGTGAGATTAGATTAGATTTCTTTATTTATGTATTTTAAAATATTTACTGGCTTATACACTAATTTACATTGGGAGAGAGAGATTGATTGATTGATTATATGCCTTCATTAGGGCGGAGTTAGGACTCCAGGTCCTCTCTGCCACACAACCCTAAAGATTGATTGATTGAGTACTTTATTTATGTAGATTACAATATATACTGGCTTATACACTTATATACAATAGCTTACAATACAGCAAAATTATGTATGAATTTACAAAATATAAATTAAGAAAATAATTATTGAGCTGTATATAATATGAAAAAGCAATTTGTAATATAATAACTATAGATAATAATCATATTGTTATGCATCTACATAAATTGGCGGAGCTTTGGACATATCAATGTCCATTCTTCGGAAAGAATATTAAAAATATCCTCCCCACTAGCTCTCTACCAGAGAGAGACAGAGATAGAGATATTTGATATTTATTCAATTCGTCTTACATTGCCAGGTCGACAAGACCTATGAAACCACTTATAAAATTAAACAAAACAAAAAAATACCACTTCCAAGTTCAAAAACAATACATAGTGAAAAATATTAGTGGAAATTAATACAAATGATAAAAATAATGTAGGCTAATTAATTGGATGGGCAGAATTCACAGGGAAGTGGAAATTTGAAAGGTACAAGTGGGAGGATATTAAGGCTAGGTGAGGGGTAAGGATGTAGAATAATATGGAGGATTATGGATATAAAAGAACCCGGATTTTCGGTGGGGTTTTACCACTCTAGCACCTTGGGTTGTTGGGACGCTAGGCCTGCTATTCAAGACCGGCAGCACCACGGCCAAATAAACTATTAATTAAATGAGATTGATGAAAAGATTGGAGAAAATAGATCAAATAAAATAAATGAATAGAAATAAGAATGAGAATATCAAACTTAGAGAGAGATTGATTGATTGATTGAGTACTTTATTTATGTAGATTACAATATATACTGGCTTATACACTTATATACAATAGCTTACAATACAGCAAAATTATAGATGAATTTTCATAATAAAGACTAAGAAAATAATTATTGAACTGTATATGATATGAAAAAAGCAGTCTGTAGATAATTATATTGTTTTGCATCTACATAAATTGGCGGAGCTTTGGACATATCAATGTCCATTCTTCGGAAAGAATATTAAAAATATCCTCCCCACTAACTCTCTACGTAAACGTTAATTTCATTAATTAAAGTAAGGATTTATTTATTGAGAGGGATAGAGAGAGAGAGAGAGAGAGAGAGAGAGAGAGAGAGTGAAGAAAAAGAAATGGAACAGTGGAAGAATAAAGACGCAACTCTTTTAGTTGTAGTATTACAGATTATGTAATTGGTGTAAGCAGTGAATGTTAAAGAGAGAGAGAGAGTGATATATAGAGTGAGAGAGAGAGATAGAGAGAGAGGGAGAGAGACAGGAGGATAGTTTAAAACAAAACATGAACGGATAGTAGGTGAAAGAGTGAAAGAGAGGGGGTGAGAGAGAGAGAGAATGAATGAGAAAGAGTGAGAGAGAGTGAGAGAGTGTGAGAGAGTGTGAGAAGGTGCGTGAATGATTGGGAGTGAGAGTGGATAAGAGAGAGAGAGTGTGAGAGTGAGAGAGTGAGTGTGTGGATGAGTGTGAGAAAGAGAGTAAGAGAGTGAATTAGTGAGAGTGAGAGTTACAAGAAAGAGTGAGAGAGAGGCCAAGTAGAAAGATGTAATAGAAATCATGTAATCAGGCACGTTTAGTCGAGAGGGAAGGTGATAAAAGTCCTACTTAAGATAATAGTAAGGCGAAAAAGGAGCTGAAGAAAGAGGAGAAAGGAAGGAGGTGGAGGAGGAGAAGGAGGATGAGAAGAAGGTGAAGGATAAAAAGAGGAAGAGAAAGGAAAAGACGAAGATGAAGAAGAAAAAGCAGAGTCCTACATAAGAGGTACCAAGGTCAAGCTTTCATTTTTACTAGGTCCACGCTGTTATGGCAGTATTTGATCAACATCGGTGTTGCTATCCTTGTCTATCATTCGACAAAGCAGATACAATGAATTCTAGATACATTCAGACTGTTTATTATTTAGTCTGGCTGTATGGACCATCTAAGTTCAACTCTAAAATGAGATTACAATACAAGTTTGACGCTAAACTACGATTACATAAAACTGATATCCAAAGCTTAGATGATGCTTATGGGTTTCATTCAGAGATAAAAGTGTATAACATGAAAAACAATTAATAATCAGGAGTTCAAGACAGTATAACACTTTTGTCCTGGTGATTTGAGATAATGAAGAATTAAATTAAGACAATGAAAGTATGTCTCTAAGACATCCATCACTTCCTCATTCTTGTTCTACTCTTGAACATAAACTCAGATTGGAACAATCATATTTCAAGAGATAATACAAATAGTACATGACAAACGACGTTGCACCCTGGTCGAGGGTTCGATTCCCACCGATAGTCTTGAACGTTTGTTCATCTCATTAAATCACCTCGCTCTTTCCATTATCAACGCACAAACTAAGAAGCTCATGTGAGAAGCTCATGTTCCCACTGGCGAACAAGAGTCATCTTATGCCAGTGGTTTTTTCACTTACCGTTTATTATTATTACACTTTGGTTGGATTGTATTGTCATGTTGAGCTTTGTTTGATTCATGTACGTATATGTAGTTATGAGTGTGGAATAAATAAATTTGAATTTGAATCGTCCGCAATAGAAAAAATTACTAATTATCATTAAACGAAAATCTAAATAAAATTCTGTAATTCAACCCGAAGACTTCTGCTACTGCAAATATTGATAACAGGGTAAACAGCTAGATGGAAAATCGATGAGCGCTACTATTCAAAAATTATTTGTCAGCCCGTAAATTTCATCTTAATTTACGTTTAATAATAATTATTAATTCATTAGCATTTGAATAATTCTAACATCTCAGTAATTTCCATCTCCAGAAACTATTATACTGTTCAATAATAACCATTATACTGTATTATGATATATTTGTTTGTGCTACTTTGAGTTTTAAACTTTGTAATTATCATTTAGGATAAATAAATTTGATTTTATTTTATTTTCACCCAACAATAGATCGATGAATATTTATGTTTATGAATAGTTTAAAATCAACTAATAAAAGCTATGAAACCAAATAAAACTAAGAAATAACTCTGTTTACTAAAGCAGCTCATTATCTTCTGCTATCTAGTTACTTGTTCTACCTATTTATTTTTATTACCTATTTTTTATTTATTTTTATTGTTATTACCTATGTATTTATTAATTTATTAATCAACTTTGTTTTTTTTACAGCGGAATACATAATACCATGTCAGAAAGCCGATCCTCAAATAAATGCCTGCATAAGAAAAACATTCGATCATTTGAGACCATATCTGGTGGCAGGTGAGTGAATCAAGTAATTCTTTAATACAATATATAATCTTAATTGAATATTATTAATCTAGAATAAAGAAGCTGATTAGTATAGAGGAATCACAGTACTTGAACAATTTTAACTTGAGAGGCTTCCAAAATTCAAAATACTATAGCAAGTATTTGATTTTTGATTTTTTTGTGTTGTTTAAAAATCTTACTTCAAAAACTCTATCAACGAAGATTCAGGAGAGAGACTGTTTTATAAGGTTGTCTGTCTCACAATAATTGTTCATGATTATTTGTGCCTTCATTGTAAATGGAGTGAAATGATAATAATTGATCTTATTAACAGTCAATATAAGGAGAAATGGATGAAGAACTACGAGTCATTGGTTCTAAAATTTGGGAGGTGCACTATTCAGGGGGAGGTGCATTCTCGGGATGCAGTGATTTCACCCCTGGATAATTAAAAAACTCTTGGTCCCTTGATCCATCTTGGGTAGAATCAATTCCAAGATTTTTTTTTCATTTTACAATCGTATATCTTTTTGTTTATTCTTCTTGCAATTATTTCAAATTTCCCTGACGCTGTAAAAATCTCTGACATTGGCACACTTGTATAATTATAAGTTGATTAGATGAAATCACGGAGAAATCTGAAACAATCATTCAAGCAGGACAAATAATGCAATTGCTTTGAATTGAAAATAATGAGTGATTTAGCAATTACGTTGCATCATATTATAATTGTAGGAAATCAATAAAATCACACATGAACGTTGACGAGTTTGAACAACGTACCGTAGACGTTGTTTATTTGAACGTGATGAGTCTTGTTTACAACGTTGAACACTGATTGCTAATTTCCTGAAACATAGAGGAATTATTTAGTATTTCTTTTGGGGAAATACTCTGCATATTATGAGATGTAAACATAATAATTGTCGAGCAATTTGTTGTTGGAAAATATAAATTTGTAGTAACTTTTGGAATTTTCAAAACTTCTGGGAGTAATTCCACCCAACCATGCCTATATTTATTTTTTAATCTTGTTTCTTATTTATTCATTGAATAATCTTATTCATTTATTCATATTTTTTACAAAGAAGCACTGATTGGGAGAGAAAAACTAAGGATACTCCTTGTACTATTTCTCTCCCAAATTTAGATAACACTTTATATAATCTACATTTTAAAGCTGATACTGTGAAGTAATAAATTTTACTATTCCTCACTTTATTAATCAATTAAAATTATTTCCTTAGAATCACTTTAACTCTAATATTTTTATCTTGAAGCCTTCAATGGCACATTTGAATACTACTCACAGATAATGTAACACAATAGAGAACTAATAGAATAGGTACTTTCGTATAGGAAAAATAAAATATGTTGTTATCTTTTCTCGATGATATTATCATGCAATGCAGAAGTGCAGTACGGTAATGATGTAATGGAGGATAGAGGCATCATAGACCAATTTATTTGTAATACGAAAAAAATTGAAGACGTTTTTATCAATTAATATGTCATCAATGTTTCATTGTCAATATTGATGATAAAGAGACAAAGGTCAATGTTAGAGATATCAGCTTCATAATAGAAGATAATTCTGCAAGAGTAGGCTATGGTAAATTATAGGTAAATGAGGTAGCTATGAAGGTGAAACTACAGGAGTAATTTGAAATCAATATAAGTTTGTTTTGAAGGTAGATTATGGGTACTTGATGAGGAGGTAACTTACATTACCGTACCTACTTACATTACCTTCTTATGTAAGAGGGATAAGTCAGGGCTGACTTCAATTATTATTCTTATGTAAGGAATATAAACACTTTTCAAGTACAAAGTACAAGGTAATTTTGTAGAGAAAATTGAGAATAATGACACAATTTGTGGTCTGTGGGGAAGACTAGGAGGTATTATGTTTAATTGAACAAAATTAGATATTGTTTACTCATTACAATACCTACTATCTATTGATTTCATATGCAACAAAATATATATTATAATCCATGTATTTTGTACAATAATAAATTTTAAAAATTTGAGTTTCATTATTTATAACTTTTCTGTTGAGGTAATTTCCCGTAAAAGGAATTCAAAAACCATACGAATACAGTACAATTACGGTAGTTACTCATATTTAAAATTCCATCACCAACGCACAAGCCTGTGGCTTCTAGTTCGGCAACAATTTCAGCAAAACTTTAGTAGTTTAGCTCAAGAATAAATTGTTGATTAGCTAAATTTGTGATTAAAATGTTATATTATATTGAAAATAGTACTGTGATGAAAAATTTAATGATTTCTCCAAATAGTTTCAACTGTCAATAAGTTTTATTCGTTCATTATTTTTATTTTGGTTTTTGGTAATTCTAAAAAATGTATGATATTAACTTCTGAAAATTCAATTCAATTTTGATTATTTATTCTCATGATACACGATTATAAAATACAAGATACAGTTTTTTAATCCCTTACTAGACTATCCATCTGTGTTCATAGAGGGGAGACTATTCTATTCATCCAATTTATTCATTAATGTCAACCGGTCCTTCTTCAACAATAATAATTACATAGAGGGGAGATTTATCTATTCATCCAATTTATTCATTTATGTCAACCGGCCCTACTCAAACAATAATAGGCCTAATTATATTGCACCAAAATCCAAATAAAAAGATTTTAATTAGCATTTAAAGAAAAGGAAACTCTCATCCATTACCATCTGTGGTCTGATCCTATAGACTCATTTCATTTTATTCAATAATTTAGAATTACTCAACTTCTAGAAAAGATGAATAGAATTCATTTTTATTTGATGACGTGGTGAAGTTTGGACAGTAATGACCACTCTATCACTTGACCAAAAGCTAGAGCCCGGAACGGTTCCAATTCTAATTTATACAACAGGTATTTATTTTATTTATTTATTTAATCATTCAGAATTTCACAACTCACAGTAAAGTACCAGAGGCTTATAAGCCCGAAACGGATCCAATTCTAATTTATACAACAGGTATTTATTTTATTTATTTAATCATTTAGAATTACACAGCTTACAGAAAAGTACCACAGGCTTATAAGCCCAAAACGGATCCAATTTTAATTTATACAACAGTCCAAATGTAGCTAGGTTATGTGTATTAATGATTTATCTATACTTGGGTCGACTGAATAAAAGCTAGCAATTGCTATACTACCGTACCCTACCGGTAGTTCCAAGTACGGTACCTATAACAAGCAAATGCTGGGATTTGAGTTAATTGTATAGTCTTATTTGTATAGATTTAGTTTTAGTTTTAGTTTTATTCCAAGTCATTGACCAGCGCCGCTGTATAGACTGTGTCAGGGCAGAGAAAACTCCTATAATTATTATTAAATCTGATTATTAAACTGTGATTATTAAATCTAATTATTATTAAATCTCAGCTATTATTAATTCTGTAGTCAGGGTTTATAAAACATGTCACAAAAAAGTTTCAATATGTCATCTCACTATCAAGAAATTCACTCAGGCTGTAGCTAGAACTTATGACTAGTTTCTATCACTAGTTTCTAATCACTGGATTCTAGTTTTTATCAAATCGACCTCAAACATTTACAACATTTTTTTATGACATTACAAAATTGTTTTGTTTTGCAACAGGTATACCAGAAATCCGACTACAGTCAATAGAGCCGATGGTGATACCTCGTATGACAATGGAGAACGGACATGGCCCTGTAAGGGTGAGGGCTGTATTCTCCAATATGACCATCTATGGAGCCAGTAACTACAGTGTGTATTCTGTCAAGTAAGTAGTTACAAAGGTTCGGAATACACCTATTCAAAGATTATTCCACTATAGCATTGATTGTTTAATTTAGATGTCACCTCCAGATGTTATTTTCAAGAGCTAGATACTCTTGATAGTTTTTTTTTTGCTGAGTGTGATGCCCACATGAGCTCTAGGCTTGTACGTGGGTAATAAGGCGTGAGTAATGAGTAGTTACAGAGGTTCGGAATACACCTATTCGAAGATCATCCCACTATAGCATTGATTGTTCAATTTAGATATCACCTCCAGATGTTATTTTCAAGAGCTAGATACTCTTGATAGTTTTTTTTTGCTGAGTGTGATGCCCACATGAGCTCTAGGCTTGTACGTGAGTAATGAGGCGGATGATTACATTGATCACTATGAGCAAAATTTCTGCATCACTGTAGAAATCAATCTGATAAAAACAAATCCGGTCCCGGCTGAAGTATGACAGCCGTATGGCCCATTGACGGCTTAAATTATATATTCAGGCGGTGGGACCTTCCCGCAAGGGACTCACCACCAACAAAAGCCATACGAATTTACTTTTTTACCGTACGGTACACATTTTCATTTTTCATGGAAGTTGGAACGACTAATACTTTTTTCTTCAATGTTGCTTTCCATCACAAACTGCTTATTATTAAATCACTTTTTGTTATTAGAAAAAACGACTAGCAGTCAGATATTTTACAATAAATGAATTAATCACTCACTGTGACAACGAGATCTTTCGGCAGGTCCGCCATCGGATGGCGGATGGCGGACTTGCCGAAAAATTTCGTTGTCACAGTGAGTGATTAAATTCATTTATTGTAAAATATCCGACTGCTAGTAGCAAAAAGTGATTTAATATTTTTTCTGCACTGACTTCTTTTGTGGATGCAATCAAATTCAAATCAAATCAAAATTTTTATTCACAATACAAACGATTTCTCTTGTATCTATAATTTGTAAAGAGTTCTTTTGTATGTTGGATATTGATGTGGAAAGATAAATTGGCTTGATTTGATTATATTATAGCTACCATTTACTTTATTTCTATGTTTGCAGGAGTGACCTGAGTAAACATATGACATTATTTTAATATCTATTGGTTTTAAGAGTTCTTTGTATGTTGAATTTTAAATAAAAATTAACAATTAAAATTAAATATGTTGTTAATAAAACTTAACTAGATTCAATCATAAGTAACATCAATTATTTATTCACTTTTGTATGTTTGCAGGAGTGACCTGAGCAAGCTAAGGATTGACCTGGGCCTAGGGGTTCCCCGAATTGAGGCGACAGGCAGCTATGACGTAAACGGCAACGTTCTACTCTTCCCTGTGCGCAGTAAAGGCGATTTCTGGGTCTCATTTGGTATGAAAAACAATCTATTCTCGAAATTTTAGCAATTATTATTCACAAATACTCTATTTTCAAAACACTCTTCTTGCAACTCTTCAATACACACCCATTTTTAGAATATTGTTCACACTACTACACACACAATCAAGGCGATTCCAGTGTATCATTCAAATATATTTATTTATACTCGAAATTTTAACAATTATTCACAAATACTGTACTGTATTTTCAATACAATTCTATGCAACTCTTCAATACACACCCAATTTTAGAATATTGTTCACACTACTACACACACAATGAAAGCGATTCCAGTGTATCATTCAAATATATTTGTTTATTCTTTATTGATTCATACAATAAGTCTTCTTCTTCTTTGTCTCTCCCCAGTATGCCTTACAGCGTTGGGGTAGCCTCGGTCCACTTCCTCCATTTATCCCTATCCATCGCCATCCTCCTCATCTCCGGAACCGTCTTCCCTCTTCTTCTCCCTATCTCCTCAATGCGATCCTCGTATGAATACCTCGGGCGCCCCACCGTTCTTCTTCCCTGTACTCTAACATTTACAAACTGTTTTGCCTTGCTTTCGTCCCTCATCCGTTGTACATGTCCATACCAACCCAGCTGCCTCGTTTCTATTCTTTCCCCAACATCTCTCATTCCCACTTCTTCCCTTATTCTAGTATTTCTCACTCTATCCCTTCTAGTCTTACCAACTGTCTTTCTGTGGCATTTCATCTCCACAGTCCTTATCTTATTTTCGTGGCTTGATTTTATTGGCCAACTTTCGCTTCCATATAGCATGATGGGCTCTATTATTGTTCTGTACACCTGGTTCTTTATCTTTTTATCAAGCTCTCTTTTTCCAAAATAAGTACATCATCAAAATGATAGATAAGATAAGATATATTTATTGATAATTGTTACAAGGCTGTTGCCTATGGTAACATTTACAAAAATTGACAATAAAATTGAATCAAACTTGAGAGATAAATAATTATTTAACAGTTCTGCATCAGTATTAATCAATTACAAATATCGAAGAAAATGATATAGTAGGTATCTCTCTTCTGTATAGGGCTACTTTTTATAGAAATAGAAATAAAAATAAAAATCTCAGTACCCTTTTTGAATTATTTAATCACAACATGTTTCGGACATTTATGCCATTTTCAAGTGATATGAAGTAAATTAACTAAGTAAGTAATAACTAACTAAGTAATAATTATATTTACTTCATATCACTTGAAAATGGCATCAATGACCGAAACATGTTGTGATTAAATAATTCGAAAAGGGTACTGAGATTTTTATTTTTATTTCCATGATATAGTATATATCAAGCCATCAACATTATACTAGATCACATCAACTATACTGGATGAAAGAAACGTTGTTATTTGCATCCATGTGGAATGAACCTTATGATGAAAGTATACCATGAAATATTAAACTTCATAATACAATACAACAGAGGGTAGATGGAAAAATAGAGAGAGAAAAAATAAGGTAACCTTGTGCTATTCCTCTCCCAAATTTAGATAAATTATGGTCTGAAATAGGTTGTCTTGTAGTTGTTCACTTCAAAAAATTTTCAGTCCATAACTATTTTTACAAAGTAGATTTTCAAATTTAGATGCTTCAAAACCAAACATAGAAGAAATATTATTTTTTATATCCATGAAGGATTTATGTATTCAAAATGAGTACGTCTATTCGATATAATGGAAAAAAACCAAGTCCCTGGTCAATAAAAGCTAAATGTTTTGTTAATCTCTTGTACTTTCAATCAGTTTTGTAAGAATTTGTTGTATTTTTCAGCCAACATCACTGAAAATGAGTACGCCTATCCAATATATAAATTAACCAAGTCCCTGTTCAATAAAAGCTAAATGTTTTGTTAATCTCTTGTACTTTCAATCAGTTTTGTAAAAATTTGTTGTATTTTTCAGCCAACATCACTGAAAATGAGTACGCCTATCCAATATATAAATTAACCAAGTCCCTGTTCAATAAAAGCTAAATGTTTTGTTAATCTCATGTATTTTCAATCAGTTTTGTTAGAATTTGTTGTATTTTTCAGCCAACATTACTGGTATTGGCAAAATCTACGGTGCAGAGGTGAAAAAGAACGGAGTGGTCTTCATGAAGACTGAACGACTGGGCATTGATTTTAAGCTGGGAAAATCAAGATTCAAAATCAAGGATGTACTTAACAACAATAATGTTCTCAGTAAGTACATTATTATCATGATTCATATTATGAAATGATTTGTGTATACCGTAGTGAATGGGTAATTAGTAAATGAGTGGATGTACAAGTTTTGTACGGTACGGTACCCATTTTATTTCATTTGTTTTTATTTTTAAAAATAGTAATACTGATGTGAAAATTAAATAGTTAAAGTACTGGCACCCCTATGTCAACTTCATTATGAAGTGAGAAATAAACTAGTAGTTCTGTGAACAGTAGACCTCACGCAGTATTCTCATCCACAAGTACCTGATTAGACCTTATGGAAATACAGCAATAGACTGGCTTCTCCACACATCTGTGTAATCACTTGTCAGCTGATTTATGATGAATGATTCTATAGTCTGATTTTTACTCTAATATTGGCATATGAAGGAGGCTCCTTTTTCCTTTAATATTATCCTTCAAATGCAAAATTTCCAAAAACCTTGTATATACGTCGACGCGCAATTAAAAAAGGAACATACCTGTCAAATTTCATGAAAATTCATTACTGCGTTTCGCCGTAAATGCGCAACATAAAAACATATAAACATTTATACAGTAAGAGAAATGCCAAACCGTCGACTTGAATCTTAGACCTCACTTCGCTCGGTCAACTAATGTGGAAATTAATTACCTAATTAAAGTACAGGCACACCTATGTCAAATTCATCAGGAAGTGAGAAATAAATTAACGTTGAAAAAGTTTTTTCTCAATTTTTTAATTCTCACATTAATATGAATAGCCCTCACCAAGAAAGTGAAAATCTAATACGGCACTGAATTTGAATTCTATGATTTTAACTTTGTTGTAGTTCAGACACTGTGTTACCTGTAAATATTTGAAAAACACTTACTTTTGTTGGAGTATTGAGGTATGCATTTTACTCCTGAGGAGGAGCTTCATCAGCCTCTGTAGCAAAAGTAAGTGTTTTTTCAAATATTTACGAGTAATACAGTGTCTACAACAAAGTTATTATATAGTGTTTCGTCATGGAAAGCAACATCAATTCTATGATTTTGATAAAGACTTCATACATAACAGAAAATACGTTCATGTTATCTTAATTTTCGCAGTAATTAAGAATTATAATTTGAATGATTTTTGTGTTTTAGGTGAAGCAATGAACCAATTTCTGAACCAGAACGCTAACGAAATCATCGAAGAAATGAAACCAGCCGCGGCTCAAGCGATTAGTCGTCATTTTAAAAATTTCCTCAACAGTGCTTTCCTGCAAATTCCTCTTAAAGTGTGGCTAACAGATTTGTGAAGATCTACAACATTTATGAATAATACAGAGTGAAAGACATTAAATATAGGTTGTTGTCATGAAGAGTTTTCAGCACAAAAGTGTAGAAAACAAATTAATTGATCCAACTCATTGACAGGTTTATAAAATAAATAAGAGAACAAAAATTTGATGAAATTAAAGAAGTAGATAGCAGAAAAACTGGAAAATTCATCCAATAAATATTGGTTTTGAAAGAAGAAGAATAATTTTATTCCTTCATTGCATAACAATGCTATCGGAAACGTCAATTTGATAATAATACCGTACATAACTTCAGGTTTCAATCTCACAACAGTAAAATTTACATAATATAATAATTCATCTATGCAAGGTATCATTGAATAAAATGAAGAATATACAGTACTTTGAAAAGGATAAAGTCATAAAGATTTTTCACCGTTATTAAAGTGTGAGAGAGAAGGGTTATTTTTTAAATGGAAATAAAAAATATAATAAATTTATTTATATGAAACTAAATTAGGAAATCAAAAAAGTTTTGGGCAATAGCCAGTTTTTATCTTTTCCGAGCATTGTATTGTTTGTGCTAACCTAATAAATAAATAAATGAAAAAGCAAATATTTTAGTGAAGACAGGTATTTTATTGAATAACTTAATAAACCGGGAATAATTTTAGAAGTAAGCTGAAGCAAACAAATAACTTACGATACCTATTGCAAGTTAATTTGAATAGTTTTTCAACAAAATTCCAATTTTTGTAAACTTTTTATCAATTTTCTATAAATTGTGATCTCATTACTGTCAACTGAGTGCAACTTTGTTTTTTAATGATTTGATAACTTGAAAATCTTGTTCTTTGAAAGTACTGTTTCTATTAGCTACATTGGTAAGAAGAGCAGCATTATATAGGCCTAATTTTAATGAAACTTAAAATTTTATAATTTATTTCTCATCACATGGATGCGTAGAAATGAAATGTTGAATACCGTAGTTCATGAACCGTTTTTGCTTCTCATATACGCAGGATGTTAATATTGCACTAAAAATTTCTTCAAGTTCAAAAGAAACACGTTGAGAAGCGTACAAAGGACAAATAATAACGAACAAAATAAATTAGTGAAAATTAAACCTACTCAAAATACTAAAAAACAACTGAAAATTCTATTGAATGAATCACAAAAATGATTTTTTGAACTCTAAACATTCACTCGAACGAATTACCGTATTCTTGTTACAGTATTATTTTAGTGTTATATTATTGTTTTACTCACTTATTATTAAAAATACAATGTCTTTGTTGTCTTATTTTCTAGACACTTTCTAGTTTATCTCATAATGAATAATTTAATGTAAGTACTTTTTAGTTTAGTAAGATCACTCATAGAATGGAAAAAATGGGTATCACACTACTGTACTTATTGTTCTGAAGACTTCTATTTTTATTTAATAGCTCCAATATTTTAAGTCTCTAGATAATCACATTATGTAGTTTTATCATTGTTTGTTATGTAAGTACAGTACTTATTTCAGTTTACACTGATCATTTTTATTTAGATACTGTAATAGTTTCCTCTCGTAAAATTTACAGTTTTACTGGAATAAAAATATAGTACATGAGGTACGGTAATGCATTCAATTATATCCTTTCCATGCAATACAGCCTAATTTAATAACAATAGAAAAATAGGATATTGTTAGAATCTGGTTCTATGACTATGTAAAATAATTTGAAACTAGTGTTTGATAATTTATTTATTGCTCTATAATTTATATATATATATATATATAGTGAACTAGCCGTCAGGCTCGCTTCGCTCGCCATATCCGTCTAGCCAGGGGGCTCCGCCCCCTGGACCCCCGACTGGATCGTCCAAGAATGAGATAAGCAGGCTCGCTTCGCTCGCCTGCATTTTCCATTTGAGCATTTTTATCATATGTTAGGACAATCCAGTCGGGGGTCCAGACTAAACGTCGACAGAAGCGAGCCTGACGGCTAGTATTATAATATTCCCAGGATTGAAGTAGCAGTGCCCAATCAATTTTTCCGCGATAAATGCATTTAAATCTTCAACTTGGTGCCAACCTAACAAAGTCAACTCAACTTAATGCCAACCTGACAAAATTATTAATTTAGTTGCCAGTTAACAACTGTTTCGAAGAGGTACTCTATCTAGATTATAGTTCTATAGTAACATATGATATGGAAATTTCAATTATAATTAAAAGATTTGGAGAAGAAGAATATACATGCTAAAAGACGAACTTTAAACCCATAAAAACAACCCTTAGAGTTAAAATATTGCCAAAAGATTTCTTAGTGCACCTCTAAAGGGCCAACTGAACATACCTACCAAATTTGAACGTTTTTGGTCCGGTAGATTTTTAGTTATGCGAGTGAGTGAGTGAGTCAGTCAGTCAGTCAGTCAGTGAGTGAGTGCCATTTCGCTTTTATATATATATAGATAGAAGATAATAGATACGGTATTAATCTATTTCAGCTTCCACTAAGAATTGCTAGTTTATAAATGAATTCTTTTGAACTATTTTTTACGTCACTACGCAGTCTGATTTTTGGAAAATAGGTACTGAAGCTATTAAAAACTAGTACTAACGTGTGGAGCGCTTTCGGGTTTTTACATCCACTTTAACACTGTAGTGTCATCAAAAAAGAATTAAATAACTTAATTATTGTCAATATCGTTTAGTCTGCTCAATGAAACTTATATGTCTAGTAAGGATATCCCATAGTATAGGGTGATAATGTTCCAAATTTCATATGGAAAACTCAAGCCGATGGTCATAGTAGGTAGTTATTTTACTTTCCTTGCCCTATTACCATAGGTAAGGAAATATATATAAAAAATATATAAATTATAAAATTATATAACCAAGATACTTAAAATATTTTAAATAGCACAAGAATTTCAAAATAGACTAGTGGACATTTGCATACTTCAATTTTCACTTGATAGAAGTGACAACATTAATAACAAGCTTTTCTTCTAATAATCGAATTCATAGATTGTGTGAAACATGTCTGTAACATTGTACTACTTACCCGCCCGCTTCAAGCTGGTTTCAATGCCCAATAGGGGATCGGCTGTCGGGCAGCTTGGTTGTCGTTAGCGTGTGAGGAGCTTGGTTGTCGGGTACGATCACGACAATCAGACCCCTCATATCCAGCAGGGGATCGGCTGGCGGAGAGCTTGGGTGGTTGTCGTTAGCGTGTAAGGTTGTCACCGACAACCAAGTTCCTTCGTCCCAGTAGAGGATCAGCTGTCGGGTTGAAGGCAATGGTATATTTTGCCAGGGGATCGACTGACGCCTGAGATCAAAATTCCGAGCTTATAGTCCGTACAAATTTACTTCAGACTTGGAGGAATATGCAGCGCAGAGAAATTGAGGGAGATCAGCCGATGACAGTGATTAATAGTCATAGGTAGAAGCACACTTGCCAATTTGTCAGTCGTCTGACTGCTTTCAGACAGGAAACTTCGCATGTGTAGCATGAGCACATGAACAGTCACTAGAAGTTGAAGAACGCTGGCCGCTTCAAAACGGCAACATCGCCCCTCTGTATCCCTCCCGTTATATGCTTTCTCTGCTGCGCATGTCCATCCCAAGTAAGAAGTGAATCTGTAGAGAGTATAGTTGTCGGGGTGACAGGTTGGCGACGACCCCCACTTTCAAACTGTAGTGTCATCAAAAAAGAATTAGATAATAAACTAATATATATTATTGTCAAGATCGTTTATTTGCTCCATGAAAACTTATATGTCTTGTAAGATATCCCATAGGGTGTCTATGTTCCGAATTTGTTAACTCAAGCCGATAGTCATAGTAGTTATTTATAGTGAAGCTATGTGACGCTGGTAGTCTCTCATACTGTGCCGTTCTTACACCCATCCGGCCAAAAAAGTAATAATTGACAGTAGTCGGCGATAATCGGCATGAAATTTGGAACATAAACGACCTATACATATTTTTAATATGTGGATATTTCCTATTTTAGTTATAACAATGTGAAACATTTCTTCTATATCCAGTTTTGAAGCATCTAAATTTCAAAATCTACTTTGTAAAAATACTTGAGGATTGAAAATTCGGTGAATTGAAGAACTACAAGGCTTGACCTATTTCGGACTATGTGTTATCTAAACTTGGGAAAGGAATAGTATTATAATAGTACCTTATTTTTCCTCTTCCTATCATTTTGATAATGTACTTATTGTATAAATGAATGAATACCATGGGATATCTTCGTATGATATATTTTATCTATGACAATTCATAAATTAAATTAACCAGTACTAGTGAGGTACACGCTATAATGGCAGTATTTTTATTAACATTAGTGTTGCTATCCTTCTCTGGCATTCAACAAAGCAGACAGCACTATCCTCTTCTACCTTATCTTTTCTTCTCCTATCTTTTCTCTGAGGCGGGAACTTCCCGTAAGGGGCTCCACACCACAAAAAGCCATACGAATCGAATTTTTTAACCCATTTTCTTTCAATGTATTGAGATATATGTAGGGATTGCTGACTGAAATGACAAGACTGGGTTAGAAGATTATGACGTTTTATTAACAAACGATGTAGTTTTAATAATAAAATTATAAGTTTGAATTGTCATCCGTCATAATCTAAGCTCCCCTGGGCTTCTTTGACAGAGGGCGACCTCCCTCCTTGAATCCGTTCCTGTAAAAAAAAAAAAAAAAATGAAAAATATATTAAAAATCTTTCGAGATGCATTCGGCCAACACTCAATACTAATATTCCATGAAACTATCAATGGATATCTTAGAAAGTGATATCTAAATAAATCAAGTGAGTTTGAACATATAAATTTGTGTTTCGGATGGAGACGTTAATTTGTCGGTCCCGGCTGCCTAACAGTCGTTAGGTCATGTCAGACGCCCTGAAATTGATCAGATGCGACCTGAAAACTCTGACACCAGACCTGAGCTAGCCAGGTCACTCGATATTATTATCATAATTTCATTTATTCACTAAAATATATCCATAACATTATATATCATCATTCATAAATGAAATTTTTTGAGAATGTTGATTTTATATTCATATCCAAATTTTAAATGTACGACACATACTAATAACACTGTAGGTTTAATAATAACTGACATGTCACCAATCATTTGAGTCTTGAGACATTTTCAAAATTTGACGTTGAGTCACAATTATTAAGGAATGAATAAAAAAATATCCACTGAGATGTAAAACACATCTGATGGCATTGATATAAAATGAATCAGATACAAGTAGGCTATAAATTTAATTAAAATCAAACTAAACAAAAACTAGCATCTCCGTAAAGATACTTCAATCAATCGTTAATACCATATTAACAGGCAATGAAGTTAAATATAAAGCTGCGTACACATATTCGTGCTTCCAACCCGCACCGAGCACGCTCCTCCCTCGTACCGCCCTCGTACCACCATCGAACCACAGTCGCACCGCCCACGCACCCATCATGAACGTTACAGAAGATGTTAGAGCTTCTCGCGTTCCCCGGTCGAACCACTATTGCTCGCCGGTCGATTATCAATCGCTCTGCTGGAGTGACGTTCGGTTGCGGAGCAGAGCGACAGTCTGTACGCACCTTAAGAAGCCGTGTTTGAATGGTTGAAATACACAGTTTTCACGCGTACCGCAGTAGTGTGAGCAAGTCTTCGAGAACACATGAACTCTTGGTTAAAGTGTGATTTACTTTAATCACTATTTTTTGTTTTCATTTTATTTTACAAGAAAGCACAGTTCTGGGGCCTATTGCACGAGAAAATACAAACAAACAATATAAGCCACAAATATACAAGCAATATTAGCTTGCACCATAGATAAACAATATCCCAGGGTATAGGGCGTTCATGTCGCAACTTTTACTGCTATCTCAAGCCGATTACTGTAGATTTTTACTGTTTTGACCGGGTGAGAGTGTATGAACGGCACAATATGAGAGACTACCAGCGTCATAAATCTTCAGCTTGAGATAACAGTAAAAGTTGCGACATAAACGCCCTATACAATGGGATATCTACTTACGCTATTGTTTCTCTATGCTTGTACTTTCTCATGCAACAGAGCCCAGGATAGAAAAACTAAAAATACCTTCTACTATTTCTCTCCAGAGTTTAGATAACATTAAAATAATTTGAAATACGATTATTTCGTTGGTTGAATATGAAGAGTTGAGACAAAAGCCTGTTTAATTTTAATCATTATTAAATGCCACGAGAACAAATCATAGAGGGCGTTTTAGAAAAAAGGCTTCTGTTTGGTTCTCGTAGCATTCAATCATGATTAAAATTCAGCAGGCTTTTGTGCAACCGGGACTTGATGTTACTTAAGAGGAATTCTGACAGTTTAAAGGGGATAGTTTTAGGTGAGTTCCGAACTACTGACCTGAACCTCCTGCGGACGACCTTGAGGTGACGCATTCTGCCAGTACCTGTGGTCTTCCTGCGCTGGGCCTTCACGCTCCAGTTATCTGCAAATTGAAAACAAAATTAAATATAACAAATTCAATAAAAAGTAAAGATTGATCTTACCAAACACAAAAACTAAAACAGTAATTTCATTCACATCTTCCAATTTCATTCACATCACATTGTGTACAAATACTTGACATGAGGAAAGGCACAACAGGCTCATGCCCAAAACTGTCCCATTTCCAATTTATACTATACTGTCAAAATCAAAATGTTGGTTATGTCACTTTCACTTATTATTCATCTTAATGCCGCATATACACGTTGGCCCAGCCTGGGAGAAGGTGAATTCCTTACGAAGGCCAGCGCTGGCAAACCACCCATCCACACACTGGTGCTGGTCGACATTGGCCTTCATTGGACCAACATGTAGATACGGCATTAGATTTAAATCAAGTTTCAAGCAAAATATAGAAAAGAATGACCGGTTGCACACAAGTGCTAATAAACGTCCTCTTCCACTTCTGATTGGTTCTTGTGACAATTATTCATCATTCAATCACCGTTAAAACTTGACAGACTTTTGTACAATCGGGCTCACATTCTCGTAAATATAGTGTAAATGGAAGAAATTAAGTAACTAATAGGCTTGATCAGTAATTGAAATTTTCTTTCACAGTTTTCAGCAGTCCAACGTGTATTTTTCAAGAGTGAACATCATTTCAAGCCTATTCTAGAATTATTGAGAACGAATAAAATAAGAGAACAGTAAGAATATTGTTTTCGGTGAGACAATTTAAAAAATATATCAGAAACATTTTCCTTTTTTTGGGTAGGTGGGTTCCTCTGAATAAAAAATTAATAGATACTAACAGAATCCCCTAAAGTTGAAGGGTAGTTGTAGGTCACTGTGAAGCAAATTTGGTTTGATCAGTTTTAAGATATCAGTCACATTGTTCAGTAGTCCAACGTGTATTTTAAGAGTGAACATCATGTCAAACCTACAATCAGTTATTCAGAGTCTAGTATTAAAACAAACTACTACAGGAGTTCATTCATCAAACTAAAAATACCCGGATGGTATTACAATTGAACACCAGACTGGGACATCAAGTGCCGGTTTCCGAGCTCGGGATTTAGCTAATTTCTTGACTTTAAACAGCTGGAGTAAGAGAATTGGCTTTCCGAAACGGGGCGTAGTCGCAGTCATTGTCAAAGTCACGTTTAAATTAAATTTCAAAAACTATAAAATTTAACACAAAATAAAATTAAGAGAAAATAGAGTAAAGTTTCAGCTATTTTGAATTATTTAGGGATGTTTCAATTCGTAAAGGAAAAACGTTTTCAATTATAGAAATGAGAAAATCAAGATTGAAATAAAAACTGCGACTAGGCCTACGTCCCATTTCGGAAAGCCAATTTTCTCACTCCAGCTGTTCTAAGTCTAGAACTTTGATAAATCCCGAGCTCGGAAACCAACCCCAAGAGTCTGAGCGAGTTGCAAAGCGTTAGTTCAAGGGCCAAGCCACATGAGACGTTTTTCAGACAAGTCGGCAGAACAGGAAGCCCAGTTGGCCGTTATCTCTGATTGGCTGGTTGGGATTGCGTTCAGGAATCAACTGATAATCAGCCAATCGCAGATCTGCGATTTCTTCCAGCCCTGCCAACTCGTCTGAAAAACGCTTTATGTGGCTTGGTCCTTAATGTTTTATTACACTAGGGACACCAGATTTTGGCGATCGGCTGATGTCTCACTTGAGTCACCAGACCCGCCACCATTCCTAGTTTATCAGCTTGCTTTACACATAGACTCCAGAATTACAGTAGGTCCCCTATGTACTCTGGGTCTCACCTCTACAACCCGCTGCCATCTAGCCTAAAAAGTATCCAAGATAGGAAAGCCTTCATCAGGAAACTAAAGCACTACCTAAGCAATAGACCATACTACAGTCTGGACGAGTTTGTAGACGAGCACACCTACAGACCATAAGGAATAAATTACTCCTACAAAGGGAAGACGAAATGACGATTCCCGCAGCCCTGGCTGCTGGTGAAGATCACTGAAGTATCAAGTATGAAATGGAAACAAGCGGTGTCTCTTTATTGATTGACTCTTTATTGCCAGGTCTTCCAAGACCCATTGCATACTATCACTACATTATAATGAAAACAAATGAACAATTAACATATTCAGAACAGGAAATAGATATGTAGATGAGTAGATAACTTCTAGAAACAAAGAGTAGAACCTATTTGTTACACAGAATAGAAATGAGAATACACCTAAAATTATAACAATACTAAGTAAATAAAATGACTCAAATTTTCTCTCTGGTAAGCAGCGACATATCCTGGTGTCCTTATGTAGCACGGGCCTTAATGCTAGCTCAACTAAACTAGTAGTTCTGTGAACAGTAGACCTCACGCAGTATTCTCATCCACAAGTACCTGATTAAAACTATAGACCTTATGGAAATACTGACAGCAATAGACTGGCTTCTCCACACATCTGTCTATTCACTTGTCAGCTGATTTATGATGAATAATTTTAGTCTGATTTTTACTCTAATATTGGCGTATGAAGGAGGCTCCTTTTTCCTTTTATATTATCCATGAAATGCAAAATTTTCAAAAACCTCCTAAATACGTCGACGCGCAATAAAAAAAGGAACATAGTACCTGTCAAATTTCATGAAAATCTATTACCGCGTGTCGCCGTAAATGCGCAACATATAAAAATTAAGAGAAATGCCAAACCGTCGACTTGAATCGTAGACCTCGCTTCGTACGGTCAATAATGTAATAGATTGTGAGTGACTATGTTAGTAAGCTGACAAGAATTATCTAATTACACACTTTGATCTACAAAAATAATCTTCAAAAACTGAAAATTCTTGTGACTTTTAAAATCAGTTGACTTTATGTGTCATATCTGGTCCACAATTGTATCATATCTGCTCATTATTGTGAGTTCCGAACCATTAGGTGAGTGAAATATTAGGCTAGGCACACACCAGTTAGTCAAAACAAGACACGTTTAGTCACAATAGTTCACATAGTTGCTTATGAAGACATGTCTAATTGCAATGACTAATCGGTGTGTGTTGCTTCATAAGCAACTATGTGAAGTATTGTGACTAATCGTGACTATGGTGAGGTCCACGTTAAAATGACAGTATTTGATCAACTTTGGTTTTGCTATCCTTGTCTATCATTCGACAAAGCCGGTGGTACTATCCTTTTCTAGGTCCACAACGATGACAATTGTTTTTGACAGTGTAGAAATATAATTAATTAATGCAGACTCGGTTTTGCTATTCTTCTAACTTTTTCCACTGCCATTATAACGTGGACCACACTATAGTCTTGTCTTGACTAACTGATGTGTGCCCACTCTTATAGATGAAGGTTTGATCAGTGTTAAGTAATCAGTCACATTGATCAGTAGTCCAACGTGTATTTTAAGAGTGAACATCATATCAAACCTTATATCAAATTACTATGTAATTGCTATGAAATACAATAATTTAATTAAACTTCTGTCTACCTTGGAAACTCAAGTACAGACCATTCCAAGTACAGTATTAGTATCTGATCGCATGTAAGTTATATTTCAAGGAATGCCAATAAATTTCAGCTATAAATTCTCGAAATAATATTTGAAAAGCTTCAAATTGTGAGAAAGGTCTCGTCGGGAAAACATGATAAGAGAAATAAATAGAAGTAGGCTACTAATTTGGTGGGTTTCAAACCACTAGGTAAGTAAAATAGCAAAGAAGATAGAAAAGTTTGATCAGTTATAGAGTATCAGTCACATGGATCAGTAGTCCAACGTGTTTTGTAAGAGTGCATAATTTCAAACTTTTATTCAAAGGGATCAAATAGCCAATAAATTCTATCATTAATTATTACATGGAAACCTAAAATTTTTCAGGAATAAGAAATACCCCAATTAAATGGTTTGATCAGTTTAAGAGTATCAGTCAAAACGTTCAGTAGTCCAACGTGTATTTTTAGAGTGAACATCATTTCAAACCTTTTTCCAATTAGATGGGGCCTTGGTGTCTTCATTTTCAACGGTGCCAGAAAATTAGACATGTTAAGGTGCCTACAGATATACGCGCCGCGAACACGAGCAATTCACTTTTAATCAGCTTACTATATCTGTATTTTTACAGAAACGGTATAAGATATAAATATAAAAAGCTTGGCATCAGCTGATTAAAAGTGAATTGCTTATGTTCGCGGCGCGTAATCTGTACGCACCTTTAGATTTAAGCTATTATAACTACAAACTGTAGATATTGTTACTTACAATGCCTCAGCTTAGCGCATGGGTATCCACATTGAGCGCATGACTTCTTCTGGATGTGATAAGACGAGCGACCACACCGTCTGCAGAGGGTGTGAGTCTTATTACGCCGCTTTCCAAAACTTGAGGTACCTTTCGTCTGAAATAAGTTTACAAAAGCAAATTAAATTATGAATATAGTTTCTAAAAATATAAATTGTATCATCAACAATTTTACAGCAATTATAGTTAGCTAGAATATCTCAAAAAGACTTGAGCTACTGACAAGAAAGTTCAAGTTAGGCTATGACTGAACCAAAAGCATAGTCAAGTTTTTTAAATAAGTTGGAAGTAAATAAAAAAAAGAACCATAAACTTGATAAATAATGATAAAACAACAAGTGTTACCAAGAATTAAACAATATAAGTAACATTTTATTCATGATGTATTTGACTAACCTACCAAACATAACCTATAAATTTGAGTTATGTAGAACTGTTACAGAAGAAACATATCAATAAATTAATTAGTGAAAACTGCAATTCAATAGGACTTGAAATTTGAATAAAATTGATATTAGAAGAAATTGAACAATAGTTATTGATGAAATAAACGAAAAGTTGAAACTTGAAAGCATACCACATTGTTGTCAAGTGTTTACTTTATTTGAACGGTCTTTCAAAAGCTATAATTAGTTTTAAAGGATTAAATAATCTATAAGAAATAAAGAAATGCATTGAAATTTTATCTAATGTAGAGGATGAAGTTTATATTGAAGGATAAATAATTAAAATTTACTCACCATTTTGCTTCAAGGGGACGTAGCCGGAATAAGGCCGATTCCTTTTTCAGATGACGGAAGTAGGAAGGCGTACCATCTTGAAAACTCAAAAACTCCTAGAAAATAATAATAATTGATGAGTTTCTCATTCTACAAAAGACTCTATTGGAAACAAAATTTGTATTAGAAATAGAAAATTAAAATTTTAATTTATTGAAAAATATTATTCGTACAAGAATTCAGATAAAACTTTTCTCATCAAAAAATTGTTATCAGGTTGGGTACACTGCAGTCTGTCATTCAATTTCAACTCAACTTCAAGTTTTGGAGGTTACATTCCAGATTACATTTTCTTTTTTCGCCACGAATAGTAAATAGAATAATTAATACCTGTTTGTCAACGATGATAAGGCATTTATGATAAGTAGAATAACAATTTACTTGTTTAGTTTAGTTCCGTATCAGTCATGGACGAGAAAGGTAATGTTAAAAGTATCAAGCTACCTGAAACTGTAGAAGCTTTTAGCAATTTGAAGAATGCAAAGAGATTTGCAATTGATATTGGTAAGTAAAAAATATATGAAACATTTAAAATGCTAATTTATAAAATCAGTAATTAATTTGTAGCACCTTTATAGCTGTTTCGATAGCTTATTTTATGTAGCATAGAATTTGAGAATTTGACACTCCCAATAACCTATATGTCAACTCTCCGGTTTTTTTTTTTTGAATATTGATAGTATACTTCATACGTTATATCACAACGTTCATTGATTTTGAAAAAGAAAACTGCCATTTTACATTCCATCATTTCACATATCACCCTCAATTGAACTGATTTAGTAAAATAACTTCAACTTTGTCTTTGCAGGTGGAACTCTGACTAAAATCGCATACTACTCTACAGTATCATATCGCCGCATCAACTATGAGGCGGATCAGGATAATAGCGACAATTCAGAGGTAATCCAAAATTTAAACAATAACTTAGGCTGATAAAACAATGTTTACATGTTTTATCAAATATTTTATATCTACTGTACTCTGGTTGTGAGTTATGATTCATTTATATATTATCTTCTTGCCTAAACTATAAAAGCAGAATAAACGCACAGAATTTTCTCTGCATGTACCCTCTGAGTTATTATGATTCATATACCTTATCGAGCCTTAACTATATAAACAGAATAAACGCGCAGAATTTTCTCCGCACACTTCCAGGAAACAATCTCTAAGCTTGAACAGCAGTACCACATGCAAGGCCATGCATTCTGTAGACGCGCGGAATAAATTCCGCTCGTATTCTCGTGTAGTTTGGGCCTTTTGTCTAGTCCACATGTTGGCTCAGTCGGTGGCCCAGTGGCTCGCCAAGTACCTTACCAGCTTGGTCACGTTGGTCTTGCCATCCACACTGCAATGTGACCATTTGTGGATGCTCGGCTGGCCACTCGCCTTTGCTTGACTGGCTTTCGTTCAAAAAAAACTCGGAATGATGGCAAGCTAAAGCCAGTGAAGGCAAGCAAGCGCTGGCAAACCACCCATCCACACTTGCACTCGTCGTCATTTTTAAACATTGGGCGATAGTGTGGATGCCGCGTTAGAATATACTCATCTTCATTGCCCAATAAGTACTAATCCTATTATATATTTGCGTATCGTCTCAGATAAATAATGAAATGCACAATTCAATATCAGTATCAAAATTTCATGAACCTTTAACCTTTCTTTTTTCAGTTTAATAAGTTATCCTAAGTAGGATAGGTATTGAAAGCTTTCATAGCCAAATATAATGATAGGTATTTTATCTATTCATCTCTCCAACATAACTTGAATCATGAATCATAGCTCTGTAGTTTTTTTTAACAATTTATGGAGACTTATCTCAATTGCCCAATAGGTACTGTCAATATATTTCTATCATATATTCACGTTTTATAGCCAAAAATAATGATAGGTCTCCTATCTATTCATCCATCCAACATAACTTGAATCATGAATCATAACTCTATAGATATTTTAAAACAATCTTCTAAAGCTTTATATCTAGTCTACACTTTCGCCAAGCTGGTAAGCTTGACTGCGTTGGTCTTGTCATCCACACTGCAATGTGACCATTTGTGTATATGCTCGGCTGGCCACTCGACAAAAATCGGAGCAATGGCAAGCGAAGGCCAATGAAGGCAAGCGCTGGTAAACCACCCATCCACACTCTCGCGCTCGTCGTCATTTGTACGCACTTGGCGAGAGTGTAGATGCCGCATTATAGTTTTTTTTAAATAAATAATGATTCTTCTCAAAACTGCTGGTAATGATATCGATTACCTAGTATTTCTTAGTATAATCCTTAGTATTTAGTATAACAACTCAAGTATTTCTTGGGTACATCCCATTGTGATTTTGTAAAGAAATTTTATAATTTTTGTTACAGGAACAAACAAAATACGAAATATCGGAAGGCGCACGGCTCCATTTCATAAAATTCGAAACAAAGTACATAGAAAACTGCTTGGATTTCATTTGTGAAAATCTTGTGGCAACCAGAGAGCAGATGGCTGGGAAAACTATCAAAGCTACTGGGGGTGGTGCCTACAGATATGCTGATCTACTTCAGGAAAAATTGGGATTGTCGTAAGTACATAAAGTGATGAATATTTGATTTGTTTTATTAAAACTGTGTCACTGCAACAAATAATATAGGCTAAATTAGATGAATGTTCATGCTTTCTGGAAATTGATTTTCGAAAATAATGTATTGTTATGATTTTTGACATTTATTTATTTATATGCAAATACAATCCAGGTAAAAACAACAGGCATTTGCCCAAAACTGCTTCAAACCTTAATTTGGAATACACAGTCTGAAGGTTATGTTACTTACGTAACTTAAATGATAACTTAATTCGCACACCATTTTGAGCCCAAAAAATTGTATCTACTACAATTTTGAATTAATCAGATTCATCAATTTCCAAATACAAATCCATACAAAAGACTTCCTTCACAATTGCAAAAAAATATTGAAAATTTCACTTGTTAATAGGAATCCACAAATTTAATTTATCTTAGAAATAATTTTGTTTTAGTAACACTCGGCCCCTGCGCTCAGGTTTTTAACCTTTTTAGTGACTTTCCGTATTTAATAATACTATTCTACTCTTAACTTAATTTGTAAATTGTCAATTGTATTTATGTAATAAAATACATGTATAGATAGATATTCATGTATGCATTGTATGAAGGAAAAATAAACGATTGATTGATAATTCACGCTTTCCTTTTAAATAAATTTCGATAAAGCATGAACATTTAATTTATATTGTTTGTTGCTACGAAATAATTTTTGTTAAACAAATCACCTATCGAATAAGGAGGAGAGTGTACTCAAATTATCAAATCTATTGTGGCTCAGAAACATTGAATTTAACTGCTGTTAAATGCCTCTAAACTGAAAGTTTTCCAGAAAAATATTGTTAGGCGCATATATGGAGGCATCAATGACAAAAAAGTCTGGAGTAGACGTTCAAATGATGAAATTTGATAAATTTTTGTATTTGAATTTTGTAAATAATACCAACTTGCTGTAGGATAATTTCCTAAGAAGCAACTGTATTTAATTAATAAATAAATACCATAGAGAAACAATAGCGTGAGTAGATATCCCATGCTATAAGGAATTTATGTCGCAATTTTTACTGTTATATCAAGCCGATTACTGTTGATTATTGTCGTTATTTACTGTTTTGACCGGGTAAGAGTGTATGAACGGCACAATATGAGAGATTACCAGCGTCATAAAGCTTCACAGGAAAGTACTACGTGGACTATCAGCTTGAGATAACAGTAAAAGTTGCGACATAAACGCCCTATACCATGGGATATCTACTTATGCTATTGTTTCTCTATGTAAATACTTACTCCATGGAGCTACAGACTATCCAGGGCCTTGGCCTCCTCCAGAATGCCTCTCCACTCCTCTCTGTCGGCAGCCTTGCGTCTCCATCCTCCAACACCTATTTTCGGAAGATATCTTCTACATCCTCCAGCCAGCGCTTGTGTGGACGTCCTTTCAAGAAAGAGATCTTTGTCTTTTTTGGGGGTTCTGCATCTTTCCGTTATTCTTTTTCGATTGTTGGTTATCCGTATATAATAAATAAATAAATTATGAAATTTCGAAGGGTGAGGATGTGGTACGATTTATCAAATCACAAAGATTACGCTGGGCTGGTCATGTAGAGCTAGAATGGCAGATCATTGAATGCCAAAAACAATAATTTATAAGGCCAGGATGGAGGGTAGAAGACGGCAAGGGATGCCACAGAACCGATGGAGAGATGAAGTGAAGGATGATCTCCGGAGGATGGGGATAATAGCATGGAAACAAAAGGCATGTGACCGTGATGTGTTGAGGCAGGACCTCCTAAATATTTAGGAGGTCCTGGTGGATGGCTCTAGTGCTAGAGGCTAAAGCTCACATCGAGATGTAATGCCGGAAGAAGAAGAAGAATAAGAATATGGCTTTTTTTTAAATGTATGAATTTAGGGCTACTTCCTTGTGTTTAACAGCTGTGCCTAGTTGAAAGTTGTGTGTATATTTTTGGCTTCAAAATTTTCTTATAAATAACTTAATTTATTCAAAGTGCGGTGTTATTAAGTGCAAAATTTGACTATAATTTGGTATTTTAATCATTCTAAATTTAAAATTTCTAGCTAATATATATTCTTGGACATAACATCAAACTTTAAATTTCCTCAGTAAGAACATAACCTATTTTTTCGGAAATTTCATTATTTATCAAAATTTGGGAACAGAATAGTTTTGGGCTATGCCTTTTGTTCTATCCCGATAATATTCATCTGATTTGTAATTATATCAACGAATAAATAAAATATTATAGTACCCTTTAAAATTAATAAAATAATAAACTAGTAGCTACGTTACAATTTGTATTCTTGTTTGCATTATTTTATTAACTTTAAAGGGTACTATAATTCTATTTTATAAATATGGCGATAAATAAATTGATTATAATTCTTCTAGACTTGTAACTTTGAGAGTAGGCCTATTTTATATTCACCTTGTTCCTAATAACAGCAATATGGTATTACCTCTATGACCTAATTTCCCTTATTAATCATATATGTTGTTATGTTATCATCAGAAGCTCAACTGCAATAAATTTGTCAACTAGTATTAACATGCATGTGAGTAACTATAAGATACAGCAAAAAAGGTCTTATCAAAAAAGAGTTTAATTCCAACTTCTCTATAGGAGTGTAAGCTTATTTTTCATCTATTTTGAAACTGAGTATCTTCTATGCTTTAAATTTTGTCTTTAAACAATTAAGAGCCGGTTTTCGAGCTTGGGATTTAGCTTAGTTCTAGACTTTAAACAGCTGGAGTCAGAAAATTAGCTTTCCAAAACGGGGCGTAGTCGCAGTTTTTATAACAGTAGTTGTAGTTTTTATTTTCTCATTTCTATAAATTGGAAACCTTTTTCCTTGACGAAATTTAACATTTCTTAATAATTCAAAACAGCTGAAACTTTACACTATTCTCTCTTTATTTTATTTTGTGTTAAATTTTCTAGTTTTAAAAAAAAATTAATTCAAACGTGACTGTGACAATGACTACGACTACGGCCCGTTTCGGAAAGCCTATTTTCTGACTCCAGCTGTTCAAAGTCTAGAACTTAGTCAAATCCCGAGCTCGGAAACCGGCCCTAAATCTTCGAATATTCACTTTTTCTACAGCCTCTCAGTGAAGCTCTTTACACATGTATCGTAGCATAGCTAGAAATACGTCTTGGGAAGGCGTAACCGTCCTATCTCCCAATGTTAAATCAACGCTACGCTGGTATGAATTCATTTATCCATTCTTTATTCATTTATACAATAAGTACATTATTAAAATGATAGGGAGAGGAAAAATAAGTTAACCTTGTGCTATTCCTATCCCAAATTTAGATAACGTAACACATAGTCCGAAATAGTTTAAGACTTGTAGTTCTTCAATTCACAAAAAATTCAGTCCTCAAGTATTTTCACAAAGTAGATTTTCAAATTTAGATGCTTCAAAACTAAACATAGAAGAGATATTTCTCATTATTTATTTATTACATTGTTTACAAATACTTAACTTGAGGAAAGGCACAACAGGCTCATGCCCAAAACTGTCCCATTTCCAATTTATACTATACTGTCCAAATCAAAATGTTGGTTATGTCAGTTTCACTTTTCAAAATACAATTTACGCTCTTCAATACTCAGATAAACGAGCAAATTTTGAATCAAATAGATACTATTAGAGTGTAAAATTAAGAAATCTACAATAGTAACTTAATAATTATTCAAAAAGCTCAAAATTTGAATGAAACCAGAAATTTTTCAGCCAAAAACTTCACACTCTACAGACAAACTACAGCTGTAGCTATTATAACTAAAATAGGAAATATTCACATATTAAAAATATAATTTTGAAGAATTACCGAATTGATTGATAATTAGGAGATCCGTCAACTACGTCTTCTGAAGATTTATTTCTAGCTATGCTATGCTTGGTGTGTAAAAATCTGACACAAGTAAGAATATTTGATTAGTCCATGTTAATTCCTATTAGGTAATATTGAATCAAAAAGAGTATTTTGGGCGGAACAATAAATTAATCTGCTTTCAAGACTAATTCTCTCAAGATAATGTTTTTTACCAATAGTTAGTTTATCTCCCTCCCTGGTTTTCATTAGTAGAGTTAGTGTTAGAGTTCCTGGGGCAAGTACTAACTATCTTGTGAACTCTCCCAATGAAAACGTTCATGGTAGAGTAGAGTACTAGTTTTTAGTAGAGTAGAGTGGGATAGCACCGTGGGATGGTACTCTACCACTTGCCTTCCCCCACCACCGCTTCTCACTCTACTCTACCACTACTATGCTAATTAAAAACGTCTCGAGATAGTAGAGTCGTGCTTTAGGCTATCAAGTTTAAGAATTATTGTTATTTATTAACAAGTGTTAAGTTAAGTGTTAAGTTATTAAAAAAATATTGAAATTTTAAGGTTAGTTCTGTTCACTACACAAAACACTTCACCTACTATTCTCAATTGTAGTGAAAACAGTTACTCGACCAAGTGAGTAGAGTAGAGTTAGCTCGGTAGAGTTGGTATGCCAGTTACTCTACCACTAACTCCACTAGTGAAAACCAGGCTTTAATCATCCACCACACTATTCATTTATTATATTTATAGACTATCTTCACAGTATTTTATTCCATTTTAGTGTCGGTCAATACACTTATTATACGCTATTCATGTAATATTAATCTTTCTATCCTCTATTTCAGTGTTGACAAGGAAGAAGAGATGGACTGTTTGATAAAAGGTTGCAATTTTCTGTTGAAAAACATTAGCGATGAAGCGTTTGTATTCAACAGACATGGAAATCCCGAATATGACTTCCAAATGGCAGATCCTAATATATTTCCGTATTTATTGGTGAATATTGGGTCTGGTGTCAGTATTATGAAGGTAATTTTGCATTTATCATCTTTTCAATGAATTATTATCAATAAACCTATTCATGGATCCATCAATACATTATTGATATATGATATGTAGCTCACAATAAACATTCAAGATCATTGCCCTCTTTTAATATTTGTTTAAAACAACATGTTTCAAACTTAAAATTCGACTGAGTCGCTGTCAATGTTGTACAACCGTTCCAAAATTAAATAAAAACAGCTTTAAAACTTCAGTCAGCTTGAAAATGTGACGTGTGTGGTCACGAAACCATGGTCCTGTACCGAATAAAACTGTAGCCTATAGAATTTGACAACATATGTGTGTTTTCATTTTGAATGAAAAAGACTAAGAAATTTTAAAAAACCACAGATTTATTGATACTTAGAAAGACCGGTTTCGGTTATTACACCATTGTCAATCTCTGATAAACTCAGTTTAATAAATCTGTGGTTTTTGACAATTTCTTAGTCTTTTTCATTCAATATGAATAATTACCACAATATCAACTTCTCAACTACACAAAAAGTGTTTTTATTTCATTATGTTTCAAATTCTCTAGTCATTTTCAAGTGTGTTTTTGTTTTGTTTTTGAAAAAACTCCTAAAGATTTCGATACATCTGTTGCTTCTATGCATTTCAACATTTCCTTTTCTGATTTTATGCATTTTAAATTTGCCTTTTATGATTCTATGTAGGTATCTAATTTTGATTTATGTTGCAGGTGGAATCAGAAGATTCGTATGAGCGTATAGGAGGCACAGCAACTGGTGGAGGAACGTTTTGGGGATTGGGGTCCCTCTTAACCAAAGCCAAAGTAAGTGAAATCATAGAGGAAAGTTATCATAAGAAGATAACCCATGGTATAGGGCGTTTATGTATCGAGTTGAGATGATACTGTATCATCTGTAGAGATACTGTATATCATATTGTGGTGATACTGTATCATTTATGATGATACGATAGAGATAATATAGCATAAGAAGATATCCCATGGTATAGGGCGTTTATGTTCTACATTTCAATGGTTAACTCAAGCCGATAGTCCTGGTAGTTCTTGTCCGTGAAGCTATGTGACGCAGATAGTCTCTCATACTGTGCTGTTCTTACACTCTCACCCCAATAAAGCAGTAATATAGACAGTAGTCGACAGTAATTGGCTTGAGTTAACATTGAAATTTGTAACATAAACGACCTATGCCATGTGATATCTTCTTATGCTATCTTTTTTCTATGGTGAAATCAATTTTATTTGTTGACTCATCATGGTTGAGATCCGGCATTGACTTATAGTGAGATCCATGTTATAAACTAAGCATCTGATTAACATTGGTTTGTTATCCGATAAAAGTATATTTTATTATTCTAAATTCTAAACTAGAATTAACAGCTATGCTCATATACCGGTATCAGCTATCCTCTATAGAAGGTTGTGCAAGGCAGAGAATCGGCAACGCTTCTCTCCTATCTGTCTCCACCGTTATTATAACGTGGACCTCACTATAGTGAGCCCCCCGAGGATGTGGAACTGTAATGTAGATCAAATCAAATTTATTCATTCCACACTCATAAATAAATCCATATACATAAATCAAACAAAGCTCAACATGGCAATACAATCATAGAGAAACAATAGCGTAAGTAGATATCTCATGGTATAGGGCGTTTATGTCGCTACTTTTACTGTTATCCCAAGCCGATAGTTCACGTAAATCTTTCCCATGCAGCTGTGTGATGCTGGTAGTCTCTCAAATTGTGCCGTTCATACACTCTCACCCCAACAACACAGTAAAAATTGGCAATAATCGACAGTAATCGGCTTGAGATAACAGTAAAAGTTACGTCATAAACGCCCTATACCATGGGAAATCTACTTACGCTATTGTTTCTCTATGGTACAATCCAACCAAAGTGTAATAATAAATAGTAAGTGAAAAAACCACTGGCATAAGATGACTCTTGACTGTAATGTAACTGTAAGATTTAATATAACTAGGATAGTAGACTATAATAATATACAGTAATAGATTACAGTTGTCATACAGCTCAGCTAGAGTAGTCGCTTGGGAATAACTGGTGTTCACTGTTATAATATTTGGAGTGTAGTTTATGGATAGAAAAAAATCATAAATAAGTTGTATTATTAAACAGACTCTTAAAATTGATTCAACATTGATTTTGCCCGTTCTGGGTACATAGAATATGGTAAACTGTCCGATTCACAATTTACCAGGTAAAAAGTTCCGCGTCCCATGGGAAGAATTTTGATAGATTCTGTACCAAAAACCAGTTCCAGTTCCAAGTTCCTGCCCCCCAGTCGATGCCTCGTAAATTGTTACAGTTCCAACTATCCGAGCTCTCGTTGGTCGATTGAATGTAGTCTGCTTGCTTCTCTGCGCATGCGCTGATAGCTTGTTTGTTTACCATATATTATCATAGTCATAGAATACATAACCAACAAAATTATGTTTGATAACCATTCGTTAAATGAATTGTTCTCTATAGAAAATTCGAGAGTAATGGAATGAAAGAAATGCACACTTTTCTAGACGGTAAGTTTGTAAAACAGCCTTTCTTCATTCACGCAGCTAGTAAACGACACATTTTTGTGTAAATCAACTTTATAAGTGCGCGCCAAAAGCTTGAACCAATGATTTTGAAATGGCGTTCCATGGAAACATTTTGCGCTAGTCACGTGATGGAACAATTTACGATTGGAACTGGGACAATTTACTGTAAACAGATCGTAAACATTGGTAAGAAATATTTCTGGGTGTAGGAAGATTAATTATTATTAAAGGATTGAAAACTTTATAATTTTTCTTCATAAGTTGCTAATTTTAAGGTAACATTTCACGAGATTTTTATCATTTATTCCTCATTGTTTGAGTGTATTTTCGTCGACTTGTTACAATTATAATATCGTTTTATTTGTCATTGTTCTAATGTAATTTCGTCGATTTGTTGCAGGGTTTCGACGAACTACTAGCGCTGGCAGAGAGTGGCGACCACCGCAAAGTGGACATGTTGGTTAAGGACATATTCGGCGGCGACTGCAAGGCGTTGGGACTGCCGGCCGATCTGATCGCCTCCTCCTTCGGCAAAGTCTGCCCCAAACGCGGTACAGGTACACCTCACTATAGGCCTGCAAAGCAAAGCGAACTACCCTGCTCTCTCTCACACTTTCTCTCAGGCAATCTCTCACTCTCTCAGGCTGTCTCTGTCACTAGTTTACTTCTAGATAGCTCATTCAGTTAGGCTGTCTCTGTCTAGAACCTCATTAAGTTAGTAGAAAATGTGGTCTTTTGTAGCCTTCTATGTATTATACTCTGAATAAAACAAGTTGAGACTTGTTGATATTGAACACAATTTACGTAACTTTTGTTGAAGTTCTGACACTGTGTTACTAGTAAATATTTGAAAAAACACTTACTTTTTTGTAGTCTTGAGGAATGCATTTCACTCCTGAAGAGGAGCTTCATCAGCCCGTATACATATATACGTATATCATATATCATATACTGTATATCATACAGGCTGATGAAGCTCCTCTTCAGGAGTGAAATGCATTCCTCAAGACTACAAAAAAAGTAAGTGTTTTTTCAAATATTTACTAGTAACACAGTGTCAGAACTTTAACAAAGTTATTATATAGTGTTTCGTCATGGAAAGCAACTTCAATTACAATATACGTGTTGCCGAATGTGTGCAACTCTAATATTTTCATGCATGCCCATATGACTAGATATATTCAGGCCCGGTCGCACAAAAGCCGCTTAAATTTTAACCGTGATTAATTTCATGAGAACCAATCAGAGAAGGCCTTCTTGAAAAGACTGCTTCTCTAATTGGTTCTCATGGAATTAATCACGGTTAAAATTTAACCGGCTTTTGTGCAACCGGCACTCAAATTGACAACTGTGCATTGACTGTGTTGTTAAACTTAATAATATATCCAATCATATAGGGTTGCATGAAAGAATCGGAATTTTGTATAAGACTCAACTTGTTGTATCCGGAGTATAGTGCTTTAGCTTTTGTTTCATTAAATTTTCTTCAAGTCAATATTTTGTTCTTGTAGTTTTTTATTTTCTCCTTCTAATCACTCGTTTCTACCTCTACAGCTCCCTCCAGTATAGCCCGTTTCTAGAAACAATATGATGTTTCGTCTACATACTAATTTATCTAAAGTCTCTCTTTACTCTCTAGAACAAATTACTAGACCACTACTTTTTGCCCTAGGGACTAAACGTAACATGGTAACTTCCAAATAACATGGGAAGCAACTCTATTGGTTTATGTCTCTACGTGACTGTATTGGGAAATAGGTAGGAGGGTATTAGCTCAGATAATAGACTATTTAGGGTTGTTGCTCAACGAAAATATACTATTATAGTATATCTGGTTTTAGGTTATGTTTAAAATTTGAACAATCTTGGGAAGACACAAAGGGTTGAACTAGTTATTTGCGCAACTAGTGCGCAAAGTGACAGTTTGCTGCACCGAAAGAAACGTTTACGCACGAGCCGTAGGCGAGTTTGGTTTCTTGAGTGCGGCAGAGGAACTTTGCACATAAAATTTTTCCTACAGTTACCACTGAATATGAGAAGTGGTTGATTATAGGTGAAATGATGGCTGAAATCCATCAAATATTTGTCTGTATAATTTTATTATTAATAACAACTTTAATTTATTTTAAACTTGATAATCCAATTGAAAATTGATAATCTATAATTCATTTAAATTAAAAATTAAATTAATCCAATTAATTTGAAAATTTGAATAATTTTGGGTAAATCTCAATTTCCAAATGTCATTTCTCATTTTCCAACCAATCAATTTATGAATGAAAAAAATATAATTTGAAATATTGATTAATTAATAATATTTAAAATTTATAATTTAATGAGTTCTCATTTTTATTTATTTTAAAATCAGAAAAAATATAGATAGAACAAAATCGCATTCAAAATACACGCCAACAATGTCAACAGCTGATTGGGATGGCTGCATGATAATACGCAAAGTATTAAGAGTACACAAAGTAATACTTTGCGCACTAGAGCGGAAAATTGATTCTTTGCGTTCTGTAATCAGTGCAGGAATGGTCACTTTTCAAGGTAACTGTAGGAAATAGTTATTTGTGCAACTAGTGCGCAAAGTGACAGTTTGCTGCACCGAAAGAGACGCTTACGCACGAGCCGTAGGCGAGTGCGGAATGATGGTTTCTTAAGTGCAGCAAACGAACTTTGCACACATATTTCACATTAAATTTTTCCTACAGTTACCATTGAATATGAAAAGTGGGTAATTATGGGTAAAATTCCCTGAAATCCATCAAATGTTTTTCTGTGTAATTTTATTATTGATAGAAACCTTAATTTATTTAAAATTGAATAATAATAGTCAGATTATAATGATAAGTAATTCAATTGAAAATTTATCTGACTGCTTGGAGGGGGTTTATCTTATGTAAGCATTGAAATGACTATAATCAAGCCACATAATGGCAAGGCAATGCTGTTCTCCACTGCCATTATAACGTGGGCCTCACTATGAGTATTACCAACTTAATTTTGATTTTCCTGCAGTGGTGTCCCATATAACCTACTAATCTAACCTATTTTGAGTTGTCATGCTGCAAATCTGGAGTACGCAAAGTACTCACTTTGCGCACTAGTGCGGAAAAGTGATTCTTTGCGGCCTGCAATCAGTGCACAACTAGTCACTTTTCAAGGTATCTGTAGGAAAAATATATTTTCATGAGAGTAGAGTAATCTTAAATCTAGAGAATATTGTAAGTGTAGAGAGAGCAGGTTACTATCACACCCTAACATCACTGGTTCGGAGCTTTCTGCTTCAGGTATATTGTATGGGATAAAAATGAAAGTTTGGTGTGTGTTGAAAAATTGTTTTGCAAAGTTTGGGCCATTTCACAATTGCTACAAAATATTTAACGAAAAATAATCAGGATGCACGTGCTAATGCTCGAGGTCTTAGTACGAATTTGATAGTGAAAATATTCATGAATCATTTTTAGACCTTAATGTTGATTACTAATAACTCAAGATCTAACAACTGTAACAATAAAACGTTCACATCTCATTTTGAAGTTATTGAAACTTTGAAAGTTGATAGCGATTCATTGCATGTGTGAATTCATTTTTCTAACATTTTTTGGTTGGCAAGATCCAAATGTTTGTTCATTCTCTAGCACTCGAATTAATGTCAGCTCTTGATCACATATCATATGTCATATAACCTCTAAGGCTGGCCACACCGATTAGTCAAGACAAGACTAGTCACGTTTAGTCACATTACTTCACGTAGTTGCTTATGAAGCAACACACACCTATTAGTCATTGCAATTAGACAGGTCTTCATAAGCAACTATGTGAAGTTGTGACTAAACGTGTCATGTCTTTTCTTGACTAACTGGTGTGTGACCAGCTTTAGGGTCAAGACAAGACTAGTCACGTTTAGTCACAATACTTCACATAGTTGCTTATGAAGACATGTCTAATTGCAATGACTAATCACTGTGAGTTGCGTCATAAGCAGCAATTTGAAGTATTGTGACTAAACGTGACTAGTCTTGTCTTGACCCTAAGGCTGGTCACACACCAGTTAGTCAAGACAAGACTAGTCACGTTTAGTCACAATACTTCACATAGTTGCTTATGAAGACATGTATAATTGCAATGACTAATCAGTGTGTGTTGCGTCATAAGCAGCAATGTGAAGTATTGTGACTAAACGTGACTATTCTTGTCTTGACTAATCGGTGTGTGTGACCAGCCTAAATCATGATTCATAAGTCTTGATCATCATAAGCATGATTAATGAAATCTATTTATTAGTTTTTGGTCTTGATTTGAAGAATGTCTAATTCAGATTTGGATAAGTTTGAATATTTCTTTTTAGTTCTCTATTATTACATATTTATTTTCGAAAGTACATCAATATTTGAAATCGAGAGTATTCAGAATTTGCATACTACAATATAAATTAATAAAAACAATATAAAAACTTGTAGTACCCTTTATTATTAAAAACTTTAAAATATTTCAACGACTATAGTTTCGACCATAACTTAGGTCATTTTCAACTTGAAATATCAAGAAAATCAATCAATAGTGATTGTTTCAACTAAGCACGTACCTTTCAACTTATTTTCAACTTGAAAATGACATAAATTATAGTCGAAACTAGTCGTTGAAATATTTCAAAGTTTTTAATAATAAAGGCTACTACAAGTTTTTATATAGTTTTTATTAATTAAAAAAAAGTAGCTCATAGAAGTGAATTGTTTTTACAGTATAAAGTTTATGAACGAAGTATTCATGATGTCTCAATTCTATCTGTTCTATTCAGGGCTGAATTCATTGAAATTGAAATGACTTCTAATCTTAAATTATAGGAAAATCAATCTTGAATTTTCAGAAATGTGTCATAATTTTCCATTCATAGAAGTAATTGAAAGTTATTTTCGGAATGTCAGTCCTCCAATACTTTTCATTCTGTAAGGTACCAGCCAACAAATAGTACTTTTACAGATGGAAAACAATTCCCGGGCTGACAAATAATTTTTGAATAGTAGCGCTCATCGAATTTCTATCTAGCTGTTTACCCTGTTGTCAATATTTGCAGTAGCAGAAGTCTTCGGGGTGAATAACAGCATTTAATTTGGATTTTCGTTTAATAATAATAAAATAGTATTTTCTAGACTCAAAATAAGAAGAAAATCAATGATTTTTTCCACGCTGATTTCCAAGCCACCAGCTGATTTAATTTCGTTTCAGCTTTGACTGTGCAAACGGCCCTAGTCTGGTAGATTCCATAAGGACGTCAAAAAATCCAACATCCAATAATAGATGTGTATGTAACTAGCTTAAATTTTATTTTCCTTACCCACTATGTATTAGAAAATCTTGTTGTTTCTTCTTTTCTTGTTAATATTTGCAATGTCTTGTATGTTATTTGGTGTATAATTTTAATGAATTGTGTGTGTTTTTGTAGAAACAATGTGTTCTGAAGCGGACGTGGCTCGTAGCCTTCTGTTTACGATAAGCAATGACATTGGTCAGATTGCCTGCCTATACGCCATGATGCACAAACTCAACAAGGTAAATCAATCCTATCTATTATACAGAGTGTTCTGAAACAAGGTGCCCATAAATCAGGGTGTGATTCCTCATATAAAAAGAAGAAAAATGTTCTAATTAACATATGTCCGAAAATGCTTAGTTACCAAGTTATACAGAGTGAAATATTCCGTCTGAATTTCAGTTCCCCTGCTGAAACGAAGCCCTACGGGAATTTGTTGGCTGTTAATTTATTGAGATGTACAATTTAGGGTACTTTATTTAAAATGAAATAAAAATTCAATGAAACCATTTCCAGACCTGTAGCTACAATAGTTTTTAAGATATGTGACGAAATACCTGGAACTTGGTCCCGAAAAACAAGTTCCTTCAAGGTTTGAAGCTGATTTACTACCTATGTTAAATGTACAATTAACACTAAATATTTTAGTTAATTAAGATGTACCCTTGTCTATCATTCGACAAAGCAGATTGTGCTACTCTTTTACGCTACTCTTTGTGCTACGAATCCCTATGGGTATTTGTTGGCTGTTAATTAAGATGTACAATTTAGCGTACTTTATGTAAAATGAACTGAAAAATAAAATAAAACCGTTTCCAGACCAAGATATGCAATGAAATACGCGAAACTTTGTCCCGAAAAATAAGTTCCATTAAGGTTTGGAATAGATTTACTATATTAAATGTACAACAAACAAAATATTTTTCAACAAAACTTGTAGAAAATTTAATTTCCAAGTGAAAGATGTAAAATAAGTCTATAATAGACAAACGCAACCTTTAAAAAAATAACACAAATGTGGAGAGTTTAACAGATTTTGTCTATTTTTCATGCGTTTTGTATGTGATTAAGGATTATTTTTTTAAGGTTGCGTTTGTCTATTATAGGCTACACTTATTTTACATCTCTTTCTCTTCAAAAATAAATTTTCTACAAGTTTTGTTGAAAAATATTTTGTTTGTTGTACATTTAATATAGTAAATCTATTCCAAACCTTAATGGAACTTATTTTTCGGGACAAAGTTTCGCGTATTTCGTTGCATATTTTGGTCTGGAAACGGTTTTATTCATATTTTCAGTTTATTTTACATAAAGTACGCTAAATTGTACATCTTAATATTAACAACCAACAAATACCCGTAGGGCTTCGTTTCAGAAGGGGAACTGAAATTCAGACGAAATCGTTCACCCTGTATAAATTGGTAACTAAGTATTTTCGGACCTATGTTGATTAGTACTTTTTTCTTTCTTTTGATGTGAGGAATCATGCCCTGTCTTATGGGCTCCTTTTTTTCAGAACACTCTGTATAATAAATGAAAGAATTGGCTTGTACATTTACAGGATAGGAAATTCACGAATGACACATCATCACGTCTGAACTACTCCACTGATTAACTTGAAATTTTTAATATAGATTCTCAATTTACCGAGGATAGTATGTTATAGGCCTATTAATATTATTTAAGACTCTAGTAGGTAAAGTTTTAAAGTATACCCTTGCGGAGCACGGGTACCCTGCTAGTCTATAATTTAATATAGGAAAGAATTAACATATACACGTACGGAATAGGAAATTCACGAATGACACATCATCACGTCTTGAATATAGATTCTCAATTTACTGAGGATGGATAAAAGAGTAGCACAATCTGCTTTGTCGAATGATAGACAAGGATAGCAACACCAGTGTTAATCAAATACTGCCATTACAACGTGGACCTCACTGTAGACCTCAGCTGTAGTTTCAAATATTGAAACTGTATATTCAACTATTTTATAAAGTTCATAAAACATTTTATTTAGATAGTTTCAAGATACTGTAAATCTGTGATCCGAGGTCCTTACCGTATGGAATTAGGGACTGAACTTGGAGACATTTTCATATTCTCCTTCATAATCTCTCCAATCGTAGATATGTACAGAGTGACACAGAAAAACGGAACTTTTAAAAACGCCATAAAACATTAGTGGAAAGGGCGAAAATGATTTTATTTAAACTAATGTAAAGTTCAAGACTTGCCATTTGAGAATTATTAATAACATCTATCACTTTTTGACAATTACTTCTTTAAGATGGCTTCCTCCTGAACGAATACACTCTTAAAATCTGTGTTGACGATTCTTGCAACAGGATTGCTAGGACTGCAGGATTACAGGATTCCTGCAACAGGATTGCTAGGACTGCAGGATTACAGGATTCCTGCAACAGGATTGCAGGATTACAGGATTCCAGCAACAGGATTGCAGGATTACAGGATTCCTGCAACAGGATTGCTAGGATTACAGGATTCCTGCAACAGGATCAATGGCCATTGATCGCTGCAACATCTGCGTTTCCTGGTCCCATGATCTGTCCACCTGCGATTTTCTGTCTGTGAAACTATCTCAAATCAAACGTTTTCACAACTTGACCAATAACTGTGGTTGAACCATAATAGACAATTCAAAATGAATTTAACAATATCCCAGCTTAAATGTTGCAGCAATCGTTCAGGAATCTCAACACAAATTTCAAGAGTGTATTCGTGCAGGAGGAAGCCATCTTGAAGAAGTAATGCGGATGTTATTAATAATTATCTAATGGCAAGTCTTGAACTTTACATTAGTTTGAATAAAATCATTTTTGCCCTTCCCACTAATGTCTTATGGCGGTTTAAAAGTTCCCGTTTTTCTGGGTCACCCGGTATTAATTTCGTGATGTTTCAGGCCTACTTTGCTGCTTATTTCTTGGAGACATTTCCATATTCTCATTCATAATCTCTTCAATCTATTTATTAATTTCGTTAATTAAGTTTGTAGCGTGAATGTTGATGTTGTGGAACTTTTCCATAATTGAATAGACTTAAAACGTTGTCAAAAATCCACTTTAATTAAATAAAAATTGATATTTTACAGGAGCATGCTAATATTTCAGACACACGTCAGCTGATGATGTGTGAGCACACACGAAAGCATGCTCCTGTAAAATATTAATTTTTATTTAAGTGGATTTTTGACAACGTTTTAAGTCTATTCAATTATTAATTTCGTGTTGTTTAAGGCGTACTCTTTTACTATTCATTTCTTGGATAAATTTTCATATTCTCTTTTACAATTTATGTAATCTGTTCATTGATTTGATGATGTTTCAGGTGTACTTCGGTGGTTATTTTCTGCGCAACCACCCTCTGAGCATGCACACAATCTCCTTCTCAATCAACTACTGGTCGAAAGGGGCCGTGCAGTCGCTGTTTCTCAGGCATGAGGGATATCTGGGTGCAATTGGGGCCTTCCTCATTGGTGCTGAAGAGTGCGGTCAGTTGATCAAACAAACTAATGCTCTACTTCTATATATTGAATGAAAAAGACTAAGAAATTGTCAAAAACCACAGATTTATTGATACTTAGAAAGACCGGTTTCGGTTATTACACCATTGTCAATCTCTGATAAACTGAAACTGAATACAAGAGCAGCAGAATTTATACTAGTAGGCGAGTATCAATTCTAAGTATCAATAAATCTGTGGTTTTTGACAATTTCTTAGTCTTTTTCATTCAATATGAATAATTACCACAATATCAACTTCTCAACTACACAAAAAGTGACTTCTATATATCTTTACCTCAGTAAAAATTCTAATGGCTTTTTTATGATGAGGAGCCTTTGCAATGAGTTAAAGCATGAGTGTTAAGTATAATGCTTGTATTTAAATGGATCAAAACATAGACTAAACGATAGTCTCTACTCATTTGCCGAGCTTGAGGATGAGCCCCTTTTTTGAGGCAGTTCTACTTCCACGACTAACCAAAATGGCTACCAACCAACATTTGTTTGTGACACTGTCTATCTGGAATCCCCAGTCTTGGACAACGACAACAAGTATCAAATAAGATAGACACGTCAAGTTGCCGGTCCCGGCTGAATTATGACAATCGTAAGACCTGTTGAAGACTTGAATTATTATGAAGAGTGGTGTAGAGGAAACGCATGTTTTTCTAACCACTAGTACTCGACGAAGGGAGGGTGTATTGAACTGGCACAATTGTTGGCAGACGGCCTATACCACAGAATACAATACAGAATGGAAAGTCGGCTAGTATCCTGACGCAAAAATCCGCCATCTTGAAAGTAAGTTCATCATTGTAAGGCTGAACTCACACTTACGCGACTCAGGTCGAGAAGAGACTCGACTCTAGTCGAGAGCATGTGTTTTCAAATGGTGACGTCGCGGAGACTAGAATCGACTGGTCTGAGTGTCACCATTTGGAAACACATGCTCTCCACTAGAGTCGAGTCTCTTCTCGACCTGAGTCGTGTAATTGTGAGTTGAGCCTAATAGTAGGCTATAGTAATGGGGGTTCGGATCACTTTACGGATTCGGGTCAAAGGTCTCGTTCACTTAGAATATTGATAATATAGTATTGTAATGTAACTACATAAATCAGCGGTGTTTCAACAATGAAATTATCATTTATTCATTGTTGAAATACCGCTGATTTATGTAGTTACATTACAATACTATATTATCAATATTCTAATGTTCCATTCAATCTTCATTGTAATTAATAAGTTTTCATAATATGTGAAATTTGTTGCATAATTAGCTGTTGTACTGTAATTTATTGTAGATTCGTGTATAGACCAGAATGTGTTGTGACTTACTTGAATAAATAAATTTTGAATTTGAATTTTGAACTTTCGCGACCCAATCAAAAGACCCGGATAGTGGAAATTGTAATTTCTAACAAGATGACGCAGTCACGTGACGTGGTCTTGGTGCACTAAAGTCTTTGTGTCATGTAAAATGTATTGTTTGGATTGATAGTTTCCATTCTGTATCTATTCTGTGCCCATACCATGCCGTTTCAGTCGCTATGGAGCGTTGCAACGTACAACATTGTGTGTTCGTTGTCGAGCAGTTTTTTTTAGAAACAAATCTGTAGTCACAGTGCAACGTCTTTTCCGTCAATATTTTAGAATTGGACGTCGAGGTGCAGTGCCTGATCGAAATACTGTGCTCCGATGAATTGCAGCGTTTAGGAGTACTGGTTCTGTGATGGAAAAGAAACCACCTGGTTTTCCCCGTTCAGTTCGTACTCCGGAAAATGTGGATTGAGTCAGAATATTGACGGATTGTTCACAATTTTTGTAGGCGACGAACGCTACGTCAATGGGTCCCACGACTGTTATCAAATGACACTGATGTAATAACATTGGTAGATAAAATAATAAGGCAATCTTTGTGCTATTTTTCTCCCAAATTCAGGTGATGACAGAGTCCAAGATAAGTTTAGTCTTTCACGTGTACAATTTCTATACAATTTTAGTCCAAAATAAACATGGGAACCATAAATTTTGAATTTAGATGGTTTAAATTAATGAGGTATATCATCTGGGATAGACAGTTTAATGGATAATTAGGTAAGCCGTCCACTAGAACCGTTTTCGTCCGAACTAGCATCGGCCGAAAACTACCGAACGCGACCGAACGATCCCCCATCAAAGAAAGGAATAGATGCTCGTCCATCGCAACAGTTTCATTCGGCCGTGCACGGCCGTCTCCGGCCAATCAATTTTTCGTTCCGAATTGAATGGGATTTTCCGGCTCTATCCGGCCGAACTAACTAGTCGAGCTGAGACAACAAAGTGTTCCTAACCTGAAATTGTTCCACAGTCTTGTTTGTTTTTGTTTTTTGAAGTTGTTCTGTTTTATAAAGTTGTAACTATGGACAATGAATAATTGATAAGTTTGGTTCAAGAGCATGTTCCATTGTCACAGAATAGGTACAGAATGGAAACTTGTAATCAAACGCCTATCTAACCAATGCTTTTTACATGACGCAAATACTAGACACATCACGTGACCTTGGGAAGTTCCAATCCTGGTCTTCTGATTGGCTCGTGGCAGAGATCAATTGATCCGGATCATTAAAGTGATCCGAACCTACCATCAATACTATTACAATGCGTCGCTTCCTAACAAGATGGCGGATTTTTGCGTCAGGATACTAGCCAAGTTTCCATACTGTATGTATACTGTGCCATTGTGGGATATGCGAGACAAAAGATATTATCGTCGTGATGTTCAAAGGAATCTGTGGACAAAAATTGCTGAACAAATAGGATCTGAAGATAATATGATTATAATGAAAAACTAATTCAGTGGATATTTGTTTATTCAGTTTTCAAAATCTCATTGTAATAATTGTTTATGAAAAATTTTGGTGGCTATGATAGTAGTTAATTCAATAATAATTGGCAACCAGCCAACTACTGAACTAGACTGACGTAAACGGTTCCAATGGACGACCATATTCGGCCGAATCAACGGCCGGCAGATTCGTCCGATCCAACCTTAGACCAGTTATAGAATAGACACGCTGGGAAGTGTAGCCTCTGAAGCCAACATCTGCCATATCGCCAAATCGTGACGTCAGCATCGGATAGAAAACTTTCAGATTGTTTCTATTTCAGACAAAAGTAAATTATTATTTATGAAAATGGTAAACTCCCGCTGCGCTTCCGTTGAAATAGGCACAATCTGCTATGGAAAACAATGTAAACAAAATATACAGAAAAGTTTTCTATACGATGATGACGTCACGATTTGGTGATATGGCAGTAGATGTTGGCTTCATCGACTTTCAGTATGAATATACATACAATGGGACGTGTCTATTCTATAACTGGTCTAAGGATCCAACGGCCGAACGGATCGGTTGAATACGGTTCCAGTGGACAGTTACCCTTAGCCCAATTGAAATAAATGTAAGATTAATTTCTTGTTTGTAATTATTGATTTCAGATGATGAAAGGTATAGCTGGCTGGAGAACTACGCAGGCAGTTCGGGCCTACAGAGCTACGTGGAGTCGAAGGTGCATCCCCACCTGGACGCAAACCCCCTCTCCGTCGATCAGCTGGAGTTGGATCGGCTGGAGTCCCCCCTGGCCTACTGCCCTCTCCTCACCGCACCCCACCTCTATGTCGCCGACACTGTTGACCTCAATGCGGACGCCGAGGCTAGGGAGTATTGGCTACAGTGTTTCGAGGTAAGCTGTGGAATAGATAAAGATAAGAAGCTTTGTCGAATGATAGACAAGGATAGCAACACCAATGATAATTGAATACTGCCATTATCGGGTCGTCGCCAATCTGTCTCCCTGACAACTAAGTTTCTCGTAATTTTGATCACAGGCGTCAGTAAATCCCCTGGCAAAATATACCATTGCCGTCAACTAGTCTCCCCGACATCTAATCCCCTTGTCCGCGACAACCAAGCTGCTTACACGCTTTCTACAACCATAGAGAAACAATCAATTCATTTATTTCACAAACATAATGCAGAATGAAAAAGAAAGATATAAAAGTTGACATCCCTAGGCATAAGCCCGATTGGGGTGTACTACTCCTAATAAAACAACTAAAAATACCCAGAGGAGTAAGGCTCTATAAATAAACTTGGCATAATAAATTATAACTTAGAAGAGAATACATTTGTTTCTGCTACGGTAGGATAGCGTAAGTAGATATCCCATGGTATAGGGAGTTTATGTCGTAACTTTTACTGTTATCTCAAGCCGATAGTCCACGTAGTTCTTTCCCTTGAAGCTGTGTGACACTGATAGTCTCTCATATTGTGCCGTTCATGCACTCTCACCCGGCCAAAACAGTAAAAATCGACAATAATCGGCTGAGAGTGTTGACCGGGTGAGAGTGTATGAACGGCAAAATCTGAGAGACTATCAGCGTCACACACCTTTTTGGGAAATAAATACGTGGACTATCGGCTTGAGATAACAGTAAAAGTTGCGACATAAACGCCCTATACCATGGGATATCTACTTACGCTATTGTTTTTCTATGGTAGTACTGTGTACCTATGCCAGCGCACAAACCTAGGTTTTGCTGGCTTTGTCAGATTGAAAACAAGTTATTTTTATTTTAAGATTTTCAGTGTTATTGGAATCGTATTATGTATTTCTCGCTTATCTATTATTTTTATGATTCATAGTCTACATTGTATTGATCTCAATTTGACGAAATAAATTTGATTCGATGAAAAGTGAATGTGCGTGTTCGTGGCACATAAATCTGTACACACCTTGATGGTGCTCTAATGAACTAAACACACACAACTTGTTTGATATTGAATTGCTCCACAAAAATCTGTCCTATTGTTTTCCCATCCACTCATCTATTTACTACTTGTATTGTATTATTATGAAGTTTAATATTTCATGGTATACTTTCATGATAAGTTTCATTCCACATGGATGCAAATAACAACTTTTCTTTCCTCCAGTATTACTAATGTGATCTAGTATAATGTTGATGGCTTAACATATACTATATTATTTTCTTTGATATCTGTAATTGATTAATACTGATGCAGAACTGTTAAATAATGATTTATTTCTTAAGTTTGATTAAATTTTGTATTGTCAATTTTTGTAAATGTTACCATAGACAACAGCCTTGTAACAATTGAAAATGAAAATGTTTATTGGCAGAAATATAAAATTACAACATCTTAGAAAATACATAATAAAAGCAATACAAATTTTACAACATGAGTAAATACTATTACAAAATTAAATGCAATGCCAATTGAGTATTTGCATCTCGAGGTACTAAACCTGTTTGAGATGGTGATATAAAATTGATTACAAAACTATAGCGCTAAAATGTCAATAAATATCTTATCTTACTACATTTTTACCAATTTCGGGCAACTTTGATTTCGTTCGCAGGACTCCCTGGACAAGTTCGTAGTGACGGCGATAGCGTCGCAGCCGAGCAGCGAGACGGGCGAACTGCGTGCTCAGCAGTTTCGGCACAAATACGTGAGTCGACTGCGGCGACTGAGACGGCAGCCGTTCGCCTACGGCAACCTCACTGTCCGATCGCTGCTGGATACCATCGAGCACTGTCTCAAGGAGTTCGACTTTCCCGACCCCTATCTCAATGTGAGTTTACGTCATTTACGGTCCCTCGAATTTGTCTAAATAATATTTATAAGTTCAAAATATTTGAATGTTCATCCATGTCTAAACCCCGTGGATGCCAGCAGAAGAAGATGATGAGGATGGTGATGAAGAAGAAGAAGAAGAAGAAGAAGAAGAAGAAGAAGAAGAAGAAGAAGAAATTCAAATAGTTTTATTGCCTGCCACAAACAAACACTTTAGAAGTGTTTTGAGACAATGGGATTTTGAGCCATGTGCCTATATTCCAGACAAACTGAAACGAGTGGGACGTTGTTCCCTACATTCTCACAGCATCGCGTTTACGTTGCAGGCTAATACACAGAAGTGCAGTCAGCTACACCCACGCAAATTGAAATGTTGGGCTTTGTTTTCAAAGTAAAAGAAATTGTTATGAAGGTTAGGTTTTGGATTTTAAATGGCCAATGACGAGCGTTACAACAAGCCAACACAAGTCTAATATTAGACGTCTATTGCGTTAGCCAACCTGATCAAGAACAAAAATGTTCTCAAAGAATATTCAAACTCATATCAAGCTGGCCACTGACGAGCGTAACACGTCACCGATTGGCCGATTGTCACGACACTGATTGTCTTTCAGCGAAAGACCTCCGATTGACTTATTTTCACCAACAGCTGATTCTCAGCCAATAGGAGGACATTCTGGGTGGCGTTTTGGAACGCTCGACAGTGGTCAGCTCTAGGCGTACCCTCTATCAAAGTGTAGACCTACAGTCTTCTAATAAACCAAGTTTAACAAAACGTAGTTCAAAGTTTGTTTGACAATGTTTGGGTGTAGTTTTATTATCTATTTATTTATTCATTTGTTGATTCAGTTACAAATCATATGAATATGATCGGGATAGAACAACAGGCATAGCCCAAAACTATTCTGTTCCCAAATTTTGATACATAATAACAATCAATCAATCAATCAATTCGTTTATTTCCACTTGACATATAATACATGTACATATATATATATATATATATTTGAAATTCAACAAAATAAGAATCACATTTTTACAAAAACAGTAGAAAGAACATATTGGTTGAGTGGAATTCCCCCAGTAAGACTATGCGTCTGAGATTGGGGGACAGTTCCTGAAAGCAGTATTATTCAATAAGTAGTTATAATTATGGTAACATATCCATAAAAATTGGTTACGTTTTTACTGTGGAAAGTTGAAGTTCAATCACAGTCCAAAAATATATTTGAACTGAAAATTTTGAATCTTGAGGATTCTCTACTAATTCCATGCAAATAATTAACAAATTCTATCAATTTTCAAGCATGTCAGCATGAATTCTGAACATTTTACTTACATTTTAAGTTTTTGAAACAATACATCTGTAATGGTATTATAATTAAGTATTTTCATTCCTGTTTCGACAGCAAAAGTAGGTTTTTAGACTATAAATGATTTTATCTGATACAATACTGAGATAACCTATTTGGACAATTTGAGAAAAAATTAAGGAGTAATCATTTTAGGATTTTAGCTCTCATCGAATTTTTTTTTAACATCTTTATTGCCCATAAAAACAAATACAAAATAAAAAACTTACAAAAGAAATATTCTAGATTATAATATTATGCTATTTTACAAATAAATTAAAATTACATGGCACCACCCAGCAAGGGCAAAACCCTGACCGCTGAGTGAGAGTATCAGCTGTTTAGACAATATAAAAATTTATTTACTAATAATCAAAGCTACAAAAAACGAAGTTAACAATAAATTACTAATAATTATAATATTTGACTGATGTCGAAGAAAAATTTTTGTATCACCCACTTATTTATCTGTTCCATCCTCTGTCTACCCCTATTAGAAAGATATTCTGACAATTTTGGCAATTTCCATGTAGCTGTTAACCCTGTTGTCAATATTTGTAGTAGCAGAAGTCTTCGGGGTGGTTTACAGCATTCAATTTGGATTTTCGTATGATTACAAAATTAATAAATAGAAGAAGTTTTGGCAATATGATGTTTTTTTCTAGATTTCTCCATTAGGAAGTCAACACATTCCACACAAATTCCTCCTTGTTTAGAAGTCAGAAGACTGGAAGGTGATTCATGTTTGTTTACATCATTCAATAAATAAATGATGGTATATTGAATGTTTGTATCTCTGTTTAAACAGCAAAAGCAGATGGAGAACGAGTGCGCTCTGTCGCTGTTGAGAGAGAGACTGGACGAGCTGGATGGCATGCAGAGTGAGAGAGACAGACAGGTGGAGCTGGTCACCTCCATTCTGGCCGGCAACATGTTCGACTGGGGAGCCAAGGAGGTCGTGCAGATCATGGAGTCCAAGCAGTTCGGCTTCAGGGAGGCAAGAGCTAGGATACCTGGTCAGTCTCTATATCATCATAGATAACATAATTAAGTATAATATATTGCATGGTTTAGGTCATTTGTATTCCAAATTTCAAGCCTATTTTTCGTTAAGGCTGTTCGTTACACTTTTTATCATTTAAATTGGATAATCTTTCAATATAATTGTTAAGATCATTATAAGAGTGAGAAAAAGTGGCAACTGAAATTTTCAAGTGGTCTAATAAGCGAGTTATGGGTTGTTGTAGTGCTAATTTTTCAGATTCCGTTTTCTTTCCAGATCATAAACGGTTTCGACTATATTAACAGAACTTCTCTTGAAAATTCAAAAAATGTATCTTTCCAAACTAAAACATTTTATTCACCATATCGTTCATAAATAAAAAGTAACAGTTCTGTAAATTCGATAACTTGTTTATTTTGGCATTCATCGCGAAAAAACGCATATTAGAACAAAGCCAATGATCTACTGAATGTATTAAAAAAAACTCCAATAGAAAATTCGAAACCGTTTATGATCTGGGAAGAAAACGGAGTTAGCACTTTCAACAACACATAACTCGCTTATTAGACCACTTGAAAATTTCAGTTGCCACTTTTTCTCACTCTTATAATGATCTTAACAATTATATTGAAAAAGATTATGCAATCTAAATAAAAATAAAAAGGTGTACCGAACAGTACAGATCACTTGAAAATGGCATCAATGTTGAAACATATTTTTTGTACCGAACTGCCTTAACTCGAGACGATTACTGTTGACTACTGTCTATTTTATTGTTTTGGCCGGGTGAGAGTGTAAGAACGGCACAGTATGGGAGTCTACCAGCTTCACATTGCTTCACGAAAAACAACTACTGTACTAGGACTATCGCTACAGTGAAATTTGGATCATAAACGCCCTTTACCATGAGATATCTTTTCTCTATGATATCATCTTTAGTCACATTCACTCAGTGGAAATTATAGAATTTCATAGTTGTCAATTTTTATACACGCAGATGCTTGAAGTGATATTTTTACCAGCTAAACATCAGTTGCTTGACAAACTCTATTATGAAAGGACGTCAAAGTTCATCGACGAAAGACGAAAGAAGATGCGTATCAACTATTAAGCTGGATTTCTACACAACAGTGACAGTGAACAGTGGAAATATAATTCCAATAGGTTCAAATGGTATTATTCATACTCACTCGGCCGGGCTGAGTGGCAATAATCCAATCAGATCTCATGAGTATTATATTTTCACTGTCACTGTTGTGTGCGAATTCAGCTTCAATATTCGCTTTAAATTGTCATCATACCTTATGAATATCCTTTTTACTTCCCTTGCCCTATTACCATAGGTAAGGAAAGTATTGCTTTCCGAAAAAAATTAAGGTACCCCAATTTCTAAATTTCTATACGTTTCAAGGTCCCTTGAGTCCAAAAAACTGGTTTTTGGGTATTGGTATGTATGTGTGTGTGTGTGTGTGTGTGTGTGTGTGTGTGGGTGTGTGTGTGTGTGTGTGTATGAGTGTATGAGTGTATGTGCGTCTGTGTACACTATATCTCATCTCCCAATTAACGGAATGACTTGAAATTTCGAACTTAAGGTCCTTTCACTATAAGGATCCGACACGAACAATTTCGATCAAATGCAACTCAAGATGGCGGCTAAAATGGCGAAAATGTTGTCAAAAACAGGGTTTTTCGTGATTTTCTCGGAAACGGCTCCAACGATTTTGATCAAATTCATACCTAAAATAGTCATCGATAAGCTCTATCAACTGCCACAAGTCTCATATCTGTAAAAATTTCAGGAGCTCCGCCCCATCAATGCAGATAGATTCCCAATTATCAGGCTCCAGATACAATTGAAACAAAAAAATCAAGTGGAGTAGATTGAGCATGAAAATCTCTACAATTAATGTTCAGTAACATTTTCACCTAAAATTGAAAATAAGCTTTAAATTCGAGAAAATGTGATTATTCAATTGCAAATTATTGTTGATTCTATTAAATCATTCACTATAAAGAGATAGCAGACCTCATGTGTGTCTCCAGCGTTATTGCCCTGTCACCAGCTGGCTCAAATCTTTGAATAGTAGACTTGAGATGCGCGGGAACACTAGCGTCATGTGATCAATTTTCATAACGGCAAGGAAAGTTGTGTGAGTGCACCACACCAGATTTTTACAAATGCTAAAAGTATGTGAATCTGCTAGCAAGAATTGATCCATCGGTAAATTGTCGGCTTAATTCTATAGTCGAAGCCAAGCCAAGTCAAGGCTTGACTGTTGGGTGCCAAGCCAAGTTTATCTATTAGCCGGAATAAAACCAGTGTGCTGCTTATATTCTGATATCAATCATTCTATAGTAATTTTTACGTTATAAAGTTAGCACATGATAAAAATTGGTTTGCTGTCCATGTCGTGTCATTAGATAAGCAAATAGCTCTATACTTTTGCAGCTCCGCGCTTTAACCAAATGTAGAAATATGATGAACTACCAGTTAATCTCAATCATAAAACTGTATTATTAAGTAATGAGAAATATTTTTCTATGAACACGTTAAGCCGACGGTCCAGGCTGCCTAGAAAGCAGTCGTTAGGTCATGTCAGAGGCCCTGAAATTGATCAGTTACTTACTTACTCCTCAGCTCTACAGGTCTTTACAACCCTTGTCCTCCCTCACATAACCTCTCCATCTGTCTCGATCCTCGGCCTGCCTCCTCCAGTTACGAACTCCAAGCGTCCTTAGATCGCGTTCCACATGTATATTACTTAAAGTTGATTACCCTGATCTACTTTCAGCCTACTTCATTTTATTAATCAATAATTTGATCTTATCTACCTATATAATTATTCTACTCTATCAATTTTCTGTTTTTTCCCTTAAATATTTTTATTAATTGAAACTTTTACAATATTTCCATTAATAAATAAATCCTTAGTTTAATTAATTAAATTAACGTTTTGGTAGAGAGTTAGTGGGGAGGATATTTTTAATATTCTTCCCGAAGAATGGACATTGATATGTCCAAAGCTCCGCCAATTTATGTAGATGCATAACAATATAATTATCTGCAGTTATTACAGATTGCTTTTTTCATATCATATACAGTTCAATAATTATTTTCTTAGTCTATATTATGTAAATTCAATTGTGCTGTATTGTAAGCTATTGTATATAAGTGTATAAGCCAGTATTATATTGTAATCTACATAAATAAAGTACTCAATCAATCAATCAATCTGTCTCGATCCTCGGCCTGCCTCCTCCAGTTACGAACTCCAAGCGTCCTTAGATCGCGTTCCACATCATCCGTCCATCTATTTCTTGGTCGACCTTTTCTTCTTCTGTTATATATTTTCTCCTTCCATATACATTTCACCACTCTTCCATCTCCCATTCTCAACATGTGTCCCATCCATCTAATTCTGCCAGCTTTTATCGACCGCACAATGTCTTCATTGTTTAAGAACTCCTCTATTTCAATTTTTTTTCTTCCTCTCCAGAGACCATTCTCAAAAATAGGGCCCAAGATTCTTATCACCACCTTTCTTTCAAAAACGCTCAGTCTTTGCATATCTCCAGCAGTAAGCACCCATGTTTCCGATCCGTAACACACCACAAGCTTCACCAATGCTTTGTATAAAGGTTCGAACCCACTAGAACGTACCAGACACGGACCGTGTCAGACCATGCCAGGCACGTAAAATAACAACTATGCCCACTACAACGGATCAACAGCGTTCTATGCCAGTACATTACGCGTATGGTACGCGTATGATACGCGTATGATACGCGTATGATGCCCGGTCAGAAGTTGTTGGGAACGCGTCAGTTAGCAAGAGAATGTAGCGGTGAACTGGTTACCAACGCGGTGCATACGCGGTTACAACGGGGTTTGCAGGCGTCACGTGCCATGCAAGGAGCGTTCCGTCACAGACAAAATATACTGGCCGACAAATGTTGACCTGGACGTGCATGGCACGCTCCGTGCTTGGCCGGTGACGGAACGGTCTAATGGGTGTATTACATATCAAATGATGCAAAGAATATTTTTTTGCATGTGTCGGTACGGGCACGGTCATGGTATGATACGTTCTAGTGGGTTCGAACCTTAATTGTAATTTTGTAGCTCTTGACAGAATTCGAGATTTGAATAACTTGATACTAGCATAGTATGCTCTGTTTCCCGCCATGATCCTGTTGTTGAAATTGATCAATTGCGACCTGAAAACTCTGACACCAGACCTGAGTCAGCCAGGTCACTCGATATTATTATTATCATTAATATTTTTTTTTACTTACGAATAAAATAACGAGTACGGCAGTGAATTTGGCAACCCTGCAAACAGACTATTTTTGTCGTGGTAGGGGTACATTACTACCGCTATCTTGTAGTTCCTGCCTTACAATTCATGTATTTGGCACCTGAGAATACACGAAAAGTCTCTTCACAAAGTCACAGATAGGGCTGCAGTCTCATCAAGGAAACATTAATTGATCACATGATCAGATGTGTTTATCATTTTGTTGTTGGTTGTTTGTCGTAGAGCGTCCATGGCTTGTGGACTGTTTGGACTCGTGGCTGGACCGCCTGCAGCAGCGGGAGAAACCGCATCATTGTGCCGCCATATTTGCTGACAACAGCGGAGTCGACATCATACTCGGCATACTGCCCTTCGCCAGAGAGCTCATACAGAGAGGCACCAAGGTATTACATCATATTTATTGACAACAAGAAATAAATAAATTAATAAAAGTAGCTCATAATCTATGCTGATAGATCATAAATGAATAGTGTACGGTCATAATTGATTGTATTGTGAATGTAAATAGATAAACATGTATGAAGTTGACATAACGTCTTTCGCCAGGAAGCTCATACAGAGGGACACCAAGGTATTAAATCTTAAAATCTTATTTTCAGTAGAATCTCTATAATTCGTTGTTGACGGGACCAAGCGTTTACAAGAGGGTACGTAATATCAAAACTTTGGAAAAGGAGAAGCAGTAGGAGGAGGATAATGATGATGAGGAGGAGGAGGAGGATAATGATGATGAGGAGGAGGAGGAATAAGAAGAGGAGGATGAGGAGGAGGAGGAATAAGAAGAGAAGGAGGAGGCTAATCATGGATGGAGATGAAGAATACATTTAAATTATAAACTGCTGAGTATTTAATGAGAATCGTATAGTGAGGTCCACGTTATAATGGCAATGGAGAATGTTAGAAGAACAGCGTTGCCGATTCTCTGCCTTGCCACTGCCTTCTATAGATGGATGACAGCTGATACCGGTATACTGCTCTTTGCAAGGGAGCTCATACAGAGAGACACCAAGGTATTAAATCATATTTATTGACAACAAGAAACAAATTTAATTCAATATTTTAAAATTTAATATTTATAATATTTTTGAATTTAATATAGTGAGATCTACGTTAAAATTGCAGTGGAGAAGGATAGGACAACTTGTTTCGACTTTCAAGCTATTTTAAAACCATCAAGTAGCTATATTAAAATACTTATTGCCGGTTGCACAAAAGCCGTTAAATTTTAATCGTGATTAATTCCACGAGAACCAATCAGGGAAGCCGTCTTATCAAAAAGTCTTTCTTTGATTGGTTCTCGTGAAATTAATCACGATTAAAATTTGACTGGCTTTTGTGCAACCGGGCCAAAATTATAAAATAGGATTTGATTGAATAATTATTCATTTATTGTTCTCAGGTAATCCTGTGCGCGAACTCAGCCCCGGCCTTGAACGATGTGACTCACAGCGAGCTGCTGGTGATACTGCGGCAGGCGGGAGCTATCTGTCCTCTGATTGGTCGAGCGCTGGCCAATGGCCAACTCACTGCCATGGAGACGGCACAGGCTGGGCCTTGTCTAGACTTGAGGTAGGAACAAGATCTGTTAGTTCATTACCATCTTCATCAAAGTTATAATAAATGTTATTTATATTTATTATTTTATACCATAGAGAAACAACTGCGTAAGTAGATATCCCAACATAAATAGATATCCCATGGTATAGTGCGTTTATGTCGCAACTTTTACTGTTATCTCAAGCCGATTACTGTCGATTATTTTAGATTTTTACTGTTTTGACCAGGTAAGTGTGTATGAACGGCACAATATGAGAGACTACCAGCGTCATGAAGCATCACGGGAAAGAACTACGTGGTCTATCGGCTTGAGATAACAGTAAAAGTTGCGACATAAACGCACTATACCATGGGATATCTATTTGTGCTATTGTTTCTCTATGGTTATACTATTTGAAATCTTTGAATATGGAATAAAAATTATGAACATCGAAGTTGATACTTATTCAGTGCGAACATTAAAGCCTGGTTTCATTAGTAGAGTTAGTGGTAGAGTTCCCTGGGCAAGTACTAACTATCTTGTGAACTCTCCCAATGGAAAACGTTCATGGTAAAGTACTAGTTTCGAGTAGAGTGGGATAGCACCGTGGGATGGTACTCTACCACTTGCCTTACCCCACCACCGCTTCTCACTCTACTCTACAACTACTATACTAATGAAAACAGCCTCGAGCTAGTAGAGTAATTTCAATTTCAATTTCATTGATGTCATGCATTGTACATTAATACAATATTGACACAAGACAAATACATAGTCACATTTACATTGGTACATTACATTGTAAAAAATATTAAGATATTTATATAACAAAAATAATTCAATTCGATGACAAGAATCACTTCATTTAAAAAATTTCTCAATTAAAAAAGTTCCATTACACTGTAAAAGAATTTCTCGAACAATCCTTCAACTTAATCTTCAACAAAACTTCTTAGATATAACAGGTGGGAGAGAGTTCAATATTTTCCTGCTCATGTGATCATGACTTCTATGAGCATTCCTAGAGCATTCCTTCCGTCTTAGAGAATTCCTAGACCTCGTGTTGTACCCGTGTATATCCGATCCTCTAGCCCAGGAAGCTCTATGTTTGAGTCCATATAGTGCAGCCTCGAGTATGTATGGACAGGGAAGCGTCAGAATTTTTATCTAGTAGAGCCTAATAAATGAATATCTTATCTTATCGGTCATGAGCTTCGTTTGGTGTTAGTCCCTTCTCTTCAAGATCTTGGGCGATACAATTTTCCCACTTCTTCCTAGGTCTTCCCCTCTTCCTAATGCCTTCGACATCTAAGTGATCGATATTTCGATTGTATCAATCTTTTCCCCACATTATCGGCTTCCGTTCTCTCCACATGTCCGTACCACTGCAATCTTTCATCTTGTATTTCCTCTAATATTTCTTTTGTATCAATTTATAATGTTTTTTCAACAATTCCGTCTGTATTCGTCTAATTCCCCGTTTTATCTGTATATTTTCAGTCGCCTGAACGGAGACCTAGCCAAACAGATGCGTGCTGTCGACCTGTTGGTGCTGGAAGGCATGGGAAGGGCGGTTCACACCAACCTCAACGCGCAGTTCAACTGCGACACGCTCAAAGTGGCTGTCATCAAAAACACATGGCTGGCAAACCGGTTGGGGGGACCTATGTTCAGTGTGCTCTGCAAATTCGAAGCTAAGTCATAGCCAGCGTTAACTGAATCTTAGTTAACCAAGTGGTTGAACAGTTGAGACAACGTGAATCGTCAAGTGAGTGAAATAGTTGAAAGCGTTGAAGACGTCCATTTGAGGTAACGAGTCGGTTATATCAACTATTTTATCAAACTATTTTGTAAGCTAAGTCATAGCCAACGTTAACTGAATAGTAGTTAACCAAATGGTTGAACAGTTGAGAGAACGTCAAACGTCAAGTGAGTGAAATAGTTGAAAGCGTTGAAGACGTCTATTTGAGGTAACGAATCAACTATTTTACCAAACTATTTTGTAAGCTAAGTCATAGCCAACGTTAACTGAATAGTAGTTAAACAAATGGTTGAACAGTTGACACAACGTGAAACGTCAAGTGAGTGGAATAGTTGAAAGCGTTGAAGACGTCTATTTGAGGTAACGAGTCGGTTATATCAACTATTTTACCAAACTATTTTGTAAGCAAAGTCATAGCCAACGTTAACTGAATAGTAGTTAACCAAATGGTTGAACAGTTGAGAGAACGTCAAACGTCAAGTGAGTTGAAGAGTTGACTGGTGGAAGCGTTCAAGTCGTCTATTTGAGGTAACGAGTTTTTTATAATTTTGAAACATTGAATTAGCTGGTTCAAGAGCTTAGGTCGACTAAGGGACGTTTGCTCAGTATTGATTACTAAACTAGATTTAAGTTAATCGAGTTTAAGTCAATCTGAAACTTAAAACTTGAATCGGTTTTCTTATTTAATTTACTATTCAGTTTAAGTTAAACTAGTTCAGCGTTAAGTTGGTAATGGAATGACATCGTTTACAATATCAACAAGGCTGAATAATTCTACTGGAAATTTGTTAATTGTTTACAACCAAGCAGTACATTGAGGTGATATTGCTATTCATTCGTCTGTAATATAGAATTAGATGGTTCAAGAGTTAACTGATTGAAGTAGTTAAAGGGTTGAGAGTTAACTGTTGAAAGTGTTCAAGTCGTCTGTTTGAGGTAACGAGTTGGTTATATCAACTATTTCGTAATATAGAATTAGCTGGTTCAAGTCTTGAAGTAGACTAGTTGAGAAAACTAGTTGAAACACTCAACAATATGAACACTCACACTGAATGCGAGCACTTGCAGGTTGCTTTCAGTGTGAGCAGCTTTGTTTTTATCTTTAAGTATAGAATTTTTTAAAAATTGAAGAAGAAATAATTACCATATGTGATTTTACTATTATTACCAAAGACCTTAAAGATGCATAGACTCACATGCAGTACTAGTGTCGTACTTGGAATTGAAATCGGCCATTGAGGGGGCAACCTATAAGATTATTATATACCAATCCCTTTGTAATCTATAGTATTACAAATATATATATAATAATATCTCGTGCTAAAATACCCCAATGGCGGCCTTCAATTTTAAGTAAGAGCTATCATTGGGAATGCATAGGCATTGTGGGTCTATATCTCTTTAAGGTCTTTGATTATTACTATTTGTTGGATTTGGTTACTGTATGTAGTTTTATATCTAAAGAATATTCTAATCATAATTATTGCAACCCTAGAGTTGTAGCTCAATTTATTTGTAATAATTAGATGAATAGTTGTGAATTGTAATTGTATTGGATAGGTAAGGTATATTGTGAATTGGAATGTTGTAGTATTTAAACGAATCTAATAAGTACTGTATTATTATAATTGAACGTCTTTTGAATGAAAAAGACTAAGAAATTGTCAAAAAACACACATTTATTTATACTTAGAAAGACCGGTTTTAGTTATTACACCATTGCCAATCTCTGATAAACCCTGTGACAAATTCTCTAATCGTCAAACTCAAATTATCAGAGATTGACAATTGTGTAATAACCGAAACCGTTCTTTCTAAGAATCAATAAATCTGTGGTTTTTTGACAATTTCTAGTCTTTTTCATTCAATATGAATAATTATACCGCAATATCAAATTCTCAACTACACAAAAAGTGAACGTCTTTTATTACTTCTTTCTCATGCCTGTTTTAACGGAGATACTTATTACCATAGAACGCTCTCATAGAGCAATCTAGTCTCTAACTAGAATCATAGGCATCAACCTGTTGTATGTGCTAGAATCTATATTACACTACATTCTACATCATTGATCTTTTGTAATATCACTTATTTGTAATTAAAAAAACGACCAACAGTCAACATTTTTCAAAAACAAAAAGTGATTAAATACGAGCAGTGATTAGTTCGTGATGGAAAACAACATTGACTAATTCTTTTGTAATAAACTGCTACATTTTTCATAGTAGTCATCAATTGTTATTTCTTTTGTTTCAATATTTATAAGGTAATGGCTGTTGGATATTGTACCATAATTTATTGTTGAATTATCTTTTAAAACCTGTATGTAATGTAAATTTGTAACTTTTGTCATATTGTATAAACATATAAAGCCATATTTTTATAACAAATACAGTGGTTGATGTTTGCAAACATTTTCATGCATGTTATGTTAATTATCTAAAAGAATTTAAATAGTTACTGAAATGAAGATGCTGAGGTGGAGTTGCGGCGTTACTAGAAGGGATAGAATCCGAAATGAAATAATAAGAAACAGATTGAAGGTTACAGAAATATAGAGTAGAATCATAGAGAAACAATAGCATAAGTGGATATCACATGGTATAGGCCGTTCATGTCGCAACTTTTACTGTTATTTCAAGCCGATTACTGTCGATTATTGTCGATTTTTACTGTTTTGACCGGGTAAGAATGTAGGAGAGACTACCATCGTCATAAAGCTTCACGGGAAAGAACTACGTGGACAATAGGCTTAAGATAACAGTAAAAGTTGCGACATAAACGCCCTATACCATCGGATATCTGCTTATGCTATTGTTTCTCTATGGTAGAATAGAATGACCTCTTTATTTGTTGACGTGGCGAAGTTTGGACAGTAACGTCCTCTCTACCACGTCAAAATATCAAATAAAATACAGGAAACAAGACTGCAGTGGTACGGTCATGTGGAGAGAAGGGAGGATGATTATCTAGGGGGGAAAAAAGATCGACCACTTAGATGTCGAAGGCACTAGGAAGAGGAGAAGACCTTGGAAGAGGTGGGAAAATTGTATCGCTCAAGATCTTGCAGAGAAGGGACTAACACCAAACGAAGCCCACGGCCAAGACTCCTGAAAGCGACTGATCCGGAACGCTGACCCTACCTGAGTGGGAAAGGGCTAAGAAGAAGATGAGGAGAAGGAGGTAGCAGAAAATGAGGAAAAAGAAGAAGAAGTGGTAGGAAAAGAATAAGAAGATGAGGAAGAAGAAGAGGTAGGAGAAGAAGAATAGTTAGGAGAAGAAGAAGAGGTAGGAGAAGAAGAAGATATAGGAGAAGAAGAAGAAGAAGGAGCAGAAGATGAAGAAGAGGTAGGAGAAGAAGAAGACGCAGCAGAAGAAGAGGTAGGAGAAGAAGAAGCAGCAGATGAAGAAGAAGAGGTAGGAGAAGAAGAAGAAAAAGAGGTTGGAGAAGAAGAAAAAAAAGAGGTTGGAGAAGAAGAAGAAGCAGCAGAAGAAGATGTAGGAGAAGATGAAGAAGAAAAGAAGAAGAATAGAATTAAATAAGTAGAATTGATGGTGATGTTGTGAAATCTCTCCATAATAAGAAAACAAAGATATTGTCAAATTTCACTAAAAATGTATTAAAAACTTTAAAACAGAACCATGGTTCCACGTAGTTAACCAACGCATCATGATAATCAGTACAGCTGATGATGCGTTGGTTAACTACGTGAAACCATGGCTCTGTTTTAAAGTTTTTAATAAAATTTTAGTGAAATTTGACAATATCTTTGTTTTCTTATTAGAATTAAATAATTTTAGCAATCGTCAATCCAATTCATTTTCAGTTCATCCAGTGGATATTCATTTTTCCCACTTTTTATCAATCTGTTAAGGAGCGTTTACATTAGTCTCAAGTTTACAAAAATCATTCATTTTACTCAAAACTTAGATTCAAGTAAACTTGACTATTGTGAATGTCCCATAAAGACGGATTCTCAGATATCAGTGTCAGTGAACATGTCCGGTACAATAAGAATATTATTCCCATAACTTCTAATGAGACTATTCTCACGCACCCCGGCCAAGTGAGTTGGTGAGTATGAATTGTCCCATTAGAACTCATGAAAATGATTTTTCCTACAGTTACGTTGAAAAGTGGCCATTGCTGCACTGATTACAGAACGCAAAGAATCGCTTTTCCGCTCTAGTGCGGGAAAAATTTTTCTGCACTCCAGATTTGCAACATGGCAACGCAAAATACTTAGTAGGTTATATGGAGCAACAGTGCAGCAAAATCAAAATGAAGTTGGTAACAGTGACTGCTGTGGCTGCTATAGTGAGCAGAGGTGCAACCAAGCACAACGCGCTAATTATTAGTATTAGATATTATAACCAAGGACAACATTTTTATTCAATTTGACAATAAATTAAGGCTTTTATCAATAATAAAATTACACAGAAAAACATTTGATGCATTTCAGGCAATTTTACCAATAATTACCCACTTTTCATATTCAATGGTAACTGTAGGAAAAACTTAATGTGAAATACGTGCGCAAAGTACCTCTGCTGCACTCAAGAAACCATTCCGCCCTCGCCTACGGCTCGGGCGTAAACGTTTCTTTCGGTGCAGCAAACTGTCACTTTGCGCACTAGTTGCACAAATAACTATTTTCACTGTACCGGACATGTTCACTGTTAGGTGGTAATTATGTGGTAATCCAGCTTTGAAATTCATTATAGTTATTTTATCACTGACTCTGATACTGATATGTGGAAATCTGTCTTCACTCGCCAATAATTTCCATGTTATTTCTGAATTGTTTTGCCAGCCTGTATTCCAACTTTTCCCATTTAAATGCATTGAAATCTATAATACAATAAAGGATAGAACTGGCTTATACACGTATGGGATAGGAAATCCACTAATGACTCATCATAACGTCTTAACTACTCGACTGAAATTTTGGATAACGATTTTTCATTTACCGAGGATGGTTAAAGGCCTATTTTAAATTCTTCAATATTTTAGTAGGTCAAGTCTTTAGTTTGTCAAGTTTTAAATTAGACCGTTGCGGGGCAGGGGTTACCTGCTGGTTAGAAATAATCAATGGCAATCTTGTCTGAAGCCTTCAAAGGGTACGCGACTAGGTGCCACCCCGACTAGTTTTCCCCTTTTAAAACCGGTTTTTAGGGGACAAGTAGACGTGAGCCATACCCGTCTAGTTGTATCCTTTCTGAGGAGGTGACAACTAGTCGGGGGGACACCCTGTCATAAGGGTGCGAGGTGTCAAGTTGTCGTTTACGGTCGGGACTAGTTGACACCTCCAGTCCAGTAGGTGTCAAATAGCCGGGGGACAACTTGACGGCAGTGGCATATTTTTACTAGGGTACAAGTAGTCGTCTACGGTCACGACAACCTATCCCCTCGACTCCACTCCACAAGAAATCACCATTCCGGCTGGCTCTTCATGGTTATGCAACCATGGTGCAATCAAGAATAAGAGTATAGAAACAGACTGGATGTTGAAAGAGCCTCAAAATATTTGTCTAGCATTAGTGAAAAGTTATTTGTAATCTTGAGTAATCAATAAACTTTAAACCGGTATCATTTTTATATGAAACATCTTTAACGCTACTCTTCTTAATAAGTATACTCATAAAATTTGTTTGAACAGTGTCTGTGAGTGTAGAAGACACAGACACAACTTGAAGATTCTCATTGGCCTTCTTATGGTCTGATTGCAATCTGAGCGCAAGTGTGTATGAATCATTATTTATCCTCATAATAATTACCAGACTTCATGTAATACCTCAGTTGATAACCAGACTGATACATTCATCTGCCATATCATTCATTGATGAATGAAAATTTGACAGTCCTAGCATTAGGCTCAATTTACTCGTAAACGGTGCGTCTGTCGGGAAAATATAACCATAGAGAAACAATAGCGTAAGTAGATATCCCATGGAATAGGGAATTTATGTCGCAACTTTTAGTGTTATCTCAAGCCGATTACTGTCGATTATTGTCAATTTTTACTGTTTTGTTGGGGTGAAAGTGTAGGAACGGCACAATTTGAGAGACTACCAGCGTCACACAGCTGCATAGGAAAGAACTACATGAACTATCGGCTTGGGATAACAGTAAAAGTTGCTACATAAACGCCCTATACCACGGGATATCTACTTACGCTATCGTTTCTCTATGATATAACTGAGCAAAATGTGTTTAGAATTATGTTCTACATCTGGTTCAGTCATCAAAAGGGCGTATTATTCATTTTTTCTGTTTCAACAAACTCGAAAAAATTTATCCTAAAAATAGCAAAGACGGCGAATATCTCCCAAACCGTGCGTTTGACGGGAAAATGTTACTGAACCAAAAGTGCTTGGAAAATTCTACATCATAACCAATAATAAAAATTGATTGATCCCTCCTCTCTACGCTTCGGGGGTGTAAGTCGTGCCAACTGGTGCTCTGTAGGTGTCAACTAGTCGAGGGGTCACCCTGACGTGAGGGTGCGGAGTGTCAAGTTGTCGTTTACGGTTATGACTAGTTGGCACCTTTGGTCCAGTAGGTGTCAAGTAGTCGGGGTGACAACTTGACGGCAATGGCATATTTTTACGAGGGTACAAGTAGTCGCCTATGGCCAAAATGACCAGGTGTCTAGTAGTCGGGGCGACAACTAGACGGCTACCCCCTTCAAATAATATGGTCATTTGCAACAGTGTTTAATCCGTATCAAATGAGCAGCTCTGTGAATACGTTTTGTATCATGAGCTTTCTTGCTAGTGCACATGCGTGCAACTTGCACACGAAGAACATGCCCTACCCATTCTGACAGTGACAGTTCTGCATTCAACTTCAGTTCAGTTTACAATACAAAGTTTTAGTATTTTCCTAAAATATTTCTGATTATCGGCCTTTTTTACTTATAAAGTATTGTTAATCACAAATTGTGCATATCTTCGTCCTTTCCGTGCTGTAAAGTTAGTGGTTTTGTGTGAAAATGTGAATAACGTTCTAAAGTTTTCAAACTTTTTTTAGGTTACAATGCGCGTTCAAAGTTTCTAAGGTTAGTTTTTGAAGTTCCGTTATCTTTTACGCTTATCTACAAGTGGTTCAGTGCTTGAAACATAATCAATAAAACACTTGAAAGCAGTTAAGTTGTGGATTATGTTTGTTTTAGTATGTTTTGGACCTTGAAATCTGTCTGTAAGTTTAGATAGTTGCGTGGGGTAGTTGGTTGACACCCCAAAATGCCATTGTTTTCATCGTTGTTGAAAAACGTGAAAAGGGAAGATATTTCTACACCAACTGCGAACAACAATTACAAGGAAACTGAGGTAAATAACAAGAAAGAACCGATTAAAAAACAGAACGGGGCACAGAATAGAAACGCAAATAATAATTTGGATAGTGGCTTAGCGATGGCTGAACAACCGCCCAAACAAAAGTTGGTGTTTCACTGTCAACAGGCACAAGGAAGTCCCACGGGACTTATTTCTGGATTTTCGAATGTGAAGGAGTTGTACGAGAAGATATCGGAATGCTATGATTTTCCTCCTGAAGATGTGAGTATCTTGAAAATTGTCAATTTTTCTTAAAGTTTTTAGGGCCGTTTGCACTGTCAAAGCTTAAACTCGATTTAATCAGCTGGTGGTTTAAACTCAAAATGAAATACATTATAACAAACTAGACATGATACAGATTTAATCCAGTTTAAAATTAAATTTAGTTTAAACTCTCACTGTGCAAACGGCCCTTAGTAAATTAGATTTAGTATAGCAACTAATGTGATTATTGTTGAATAAGATCCTTATCACAGTTAACCGTGATTAACTCCACGAGAACCAAGCGTTTTTGAAAAGACGGATTTTCTGATTGGTTCTCGTGGAATTAATCACGGTTAAAATTTATCCGGCTTTTGTGCAACCGGGCCTTCCTATTATAGACAGTGTAAAGAGGATATCTAGAAAAATCTGGAGATTCTCACTAGGACACCAGGTGGAGAAAGTACAGTGTGATTCATTTTATGATAGAAATGATAGGACGGCATAATTGTCAATTTTCTTTGCCCACTGCCCTCCTATAGTAGACGATAGCTGAGATTTAAGTCATCCTGGTATATCTCATATAGTAATATTATTTATTTATCACATTGTTTACAGAATTACTGATACTTAACATGAGGAACAGGCTCATGCCCAAAACTGTCCCATTTCCAATTTATACTTTACTGTCCAAATCAATATATCCAAAGTCTTGATCGTCAGCCAGGTGTTCCCGGATAGATCGCGTCAAAAAAAACTAAACTTGATAATCAAGATGGCGTGGCATCACAGTCCCTCAAAGCTATCCCCAAGGAAATCATTGATACTGTAATAGCTTCTTTCAATCAGCCACTTTGACAGCCTCTTCTTGAAAACACCTATAGGAAGATCCCTCACCAAGCCCGGCAGCAGGTTGAAAATGTTGGTTATGTCACTTTCACTTCTCAAAATACAATTTACCCTCTTTAATACTCAGATAAACGAGAAAATGTTGAATCAAATAGGTACTATTAGAGTCTAGAACCAACAGTAACTTTATAATTATTCAAAAAGTCTACATTTGGAATGAAACTAGAAATTTTTGAGCTAAAAACTTTACTCTTTACAGAAAACCACAGCTGTGGTTTATAGTTATAGTTAATTCTTGTTAATTAATGGTGATCAAATATTTCATATTCATTAAGAAATTTATTTTTCATGATGAAGATTAAGTATTCTGGTCGCTCATATATTTCTCCATAAACTGCAACAGTTTGGCAACGGTGCTGAGATAGAAAAAGATGGAGCCTACTGCTTTGTCTAATGACAGACAAGGATAGAAAACCCAGTGCGTAACCTAAAGAATGTAATTACATTCTTTACTCACTGAGCAAACCCATATATCAATCAGGTGCTGATATTATAACTTAAATCTCCTCACAATAAAGAAATTTCTGTAGCTCATTATTTCTAAGGCTCAACTCACACTTACGCGACTCAGGTCAAGAAGAGACTCGACTCTAGTGGAGAGCATGTGTTTCCAAATGGTGACGTCGCGGAGACTAGAATCGACTGGTCTGAGTGTCACCATTTGGAAATACATGCTCTCCACTAGAGTCGAGTCTCTTCTCGACTTGGGTCGCGTAAGTGTGAGTTGAGCCTTAGATCTAGAAAATATGTAGCTTTGGTAATTGCTTGAAACATCAACCACATTCATAACTTGCTGAACCGGTTAAAATCAATTACCACGGTAAGTATAACTTGTAACTTGAAGCCTACACCGTGTACTATGTACCATTATTTTAGCGGCTCTTGTAATTTCTTATCACAAGTTGGTTATTCTTAACAAGTTTCCCCCAAGTAAGAGGGCCAGACTCCAGAAATTACTACCTATGTCTACTGATAGTGCTAAACCTTTTTTCTTTTCCATAGTAATTATTTTACAGTTATAAATCAATATAGATGAGTATAAATTGATAAAACAATATTGAAACTTGAAGTGCCCTTTATTATTTAAAATATTACAACGACTAGTTTTGACTTGAAAATGACCTAAGTTATGGTCGAAACTAGTCGTTGTAATATTTTAAATAATAAAGGGTACTTCAAGTTTCAATATTGTTTTATTAATTGACCGAACGAAGTGAGGTCTAAGATTCAAGTCGACGGTTTGGCATTTCTCTCAATGTTTAAATGTTTATATGTTGCGCATTTACGGCGAAACGCGATAATAGATTTTCATGAAATTTTACAGGTATGTTCCTTTTTAAATTGCGCGTAGACGTATATACAAGGTTTTTGGAAATTTTGCATTTCAAGGATAATATAAAAGGAAAAAGGAGCCTCCTTCATACGCCAATATTAGAGTAAAAATCAGACTATAGAATTATTCATCATAAATCAGCTGACAAGTGATTACACAGATGTGTGGAGAAGCCAGTCTATTACTGTATTTGTATAAGGTCTATAGTTTCAATCAAAGACCTTGAAGAGGTATGCATCTTCAAGCTGGGCTTACACCAAAGCTATTAACAAAATGTTAATAACTTAATCCTTATAGATTCCATTAGATTGAACGTAAGTTGACAAACACACATGTTCATCGTGTGTTGATAAGTTATGTTCAATCTAATATAATCTATAAGGATTGAGTTATTAACATTTTGTTCATAAATTTGGTCTAATCGCAGCTTTAAGGTCTTTGGCTTTAATATTTTGTTTTGCAGTCATAGTATTATTATGCGTGTCCATCAGTATCAATATTCTCACATTCGAAAAAATCAATTTAATAGGTGATTAAAAATAATCAAATGAACGAAATAATGCTGAAGAAATTATGATATTTTTGATTGAAAAAAATTAATTTTCATTAGATGGAAAGATTATCACGGAACTGGATGAATATTATATAAATTCTGGAATAGAAATATATTCCATTCATTGTTTAAATTAACATAATTATTAATAAATTATGGAATACCAATTCAAACGCGAACTGATTTTGTTAACATTAAAAACAGTTGACATCAGGTACTTGTGGATGAGAATACTGCGTGAGGTCTACTGTTCACAAGAACTACTAGTTTATTAAAGTAGCCCATTCAAGTGAAGTGTTTTTATGAGTTTGAAATACATAGTAAGGCCAGGCGCACACCAGTTAGCCAAGACAAGACATGATCAGACACGTTTAGTCACAATACTTCACATAGTTGCTTATGACGCAACTCACATTGATTAGTCATTGCAATTTAGACATTTCTTCATAAGCAGCTATGTGAAGAATTGTGACTAAACGTGTTTGATCATGTCTTGTCTTGACTAACTGGTGAGCGCCTAGCCTAAATGAGTAATATATTATTGAATGATCAATGAATGTACCTAGCCTACATAGTTTTTTCAAGTTTTCCCCAAATAATTTATGTTATTAGTCTATTATTTGTGAGAGAATTTTCCTGTTATTTTTCACACAGTTTCACTGCAATCTAGCTTGTACCACATATGGCTTGAAATTCTAAATAAATTCATTGTCCTGGAAAATTGTTATCTCTTTCCCCAAATTACGGTACCGTATTGTAATTTGTTAAGTTAACCATTTTTCAAACAAACGATTTTTACAATAAATTGAGCCATATAATTTTTTCATTGAATAATGCCTTATTATTTATTGAAATAAATAAAATTTATTGTAAATATAGCCTTCAAATTAAAGTGCCGGTTGCAAAAAATCCGGTTAAATTTTAACCGTGATTAATTCCACGAGAACCAATCAGAGAAGGCTTTATTGAAAAGACGTCTTCTCTAATTGGTTCTCGTGAAATTAATCACGATTAAAATTTAAAGGCTTTATTGAAAAGACGGATTCTCTGATTGGTTCTCGTGAAATTAATCACGGTTTAAATTTAACCGGCTCTTGTGCAACCGGGCCAAAGACTATCAAATCAAACAAGTTTTCAATAAGAAGATTTCAAATTACTTCGCTATCACAATGAATTATTCACACTAATAAAAATTGATAATTCTGACAATATTATTGAGATAACTTGTCGCAATATTTTTACAATTTTATGCAATACCGTATCATTAACAGCCAGTATTATTGATAAACCTTTAAGTAGGCCTATCTACAATCAATATCCAGTTTGTTTCAAGTCAAGTGGAACAATTGACTTGATATTATTGATTAACTTTCAAGTATCTACAATCAATATCCAGTTTGTTTCAAGTGGAACAATTGAAAATCGTTTCAATTCATGAGTCATAATCAAGCAGATGTTTTCCTTCATGAGAATATTGTAGGTGTTATATATCTATATTTATTTTCTTGCATATATGACCCCTATCTATAGCAAGCCGATACATAGGTATATGTGTGTGGAACCCACTATATGAGCGTTATATACATAGATATAAATGTGTGTGGTTCTGGAGCTCAGACGGAAGTAAAAAGGCAGATGTTTAGGAAGTCGCTGTAGATAAGTAGCCTGATAACTTGAATATGCTTTTTGCGCGATTCTGGTTTACATTAAAAAATCTCTACACGTGTTACACACCCTATAAATTTGGGTATGAGTCATAACCGTAATTTAACTGCTGCCTTGATGTAGGGATAAGGCCTGTTAGAACTGGGTTGTGTCACAAAAACTCGGGACAGTGCTTGGATGGGTGACCGACCGATAATTAGTTTTTCTTTATCTTTGCTTCCATTTTTACCTTCTCCTGTTTCTCCATTCCCTTATTCAGTATTGAATGAATTTTGCTTGTCTTCTTTTTGCACTATTCTATATTTTATTTTATCCTCATACAGGGTGGCCCAAAGTCAGTTGACAAATATGCATTCAACGAAATAATACAATAGAGAAACAATAGCGTAAGTAGATATCCCATGGTATAGGGTGTTTATGTCGCAACTTTTACTGTTATCTCAAGCTGGTAGTCCACGTAGTTCTTTCCTGTGAAGCTTTATGAAGCTGGTAGTCTCTCATATTTGGTAGAGAGTTAGTGGGGAGGATATTTTTAATATTCTTTCCGAAGAATGGACATTGATATATCCAAAGCTCCGCCAATTTACGTAGATGTATAACAATATAATTATTATCTATAGTTATTAAATTACAAATTGCTTTTTCATATCATATACAGTTCAATAATTATTTTCTTAGTCTATATTATGTAAATTCATCTATAATTTTGCTGTATAGTAAGCTATTGTATATAAGTGTATAAGCCAGTATATATTGTAATCTACATAGATAAAGTACTCAATCAATCAATTAATATTGTGCCGTACATACCTTAGACCTGTTATAGAATAGACACGGCCTATTGTATATTCATACTGAAAGTCGATGAAGCCAACATCTACTGCCATGTCTCCAAATTGTGACGTCAACATCAGATAGAAAACTTTTCTGTAGAGTTTGTTTACATTGTTTTCCATAGCAGATTGTGTCTATTTCAGCGGGAGCGCAACTGGAGTTTATCATTTTAATGAATAATAATTTACATCCTTCTGAAATAGACACTATCTGAAATTTTTCTATCCGATGATGACGTCACGATTTGGAGATATGGCAGTAGATGTTGGCTTCAGAGGCTAGACTTCCCAGCGTGTCTATTCTATAACTGGTCAAAGGTACATACACTCTTACCCGGTCAAAACAGTAAAAAACGACAATAATCAACAGTAATCGGCTTGAGATAACAGTAAAGGTTGTGACATAAACGCCCTATACCATGGGATATCTACTTACGCTATTGTGTCTCTATGATAATACACAGCAAAATGGAATTCATGTCTACATAGAGAAACAATAGCATAAGTAGATATGCCATGGTATAGGGCGTGTATGCCGCAACTTTTACTGTTATCTCAAGCTTATAGTCCACGTAATTCTTTCCTGTGAAGCTTTATGACGCTGGTAGTCTCTCATATTGTGCCGTACATACACTCTTACCCGGTCAAAACAGTAAAAATCGACAATAATCGGCTTGAGATAACAGTAAAAGTTGCGACATAAACGCCCTATATCATGGGATATCTACTTACGCTATTGTTTCTCTATGATGATACACAGCAAAATGGAATATATGTCTATTACTAACTTATGGGCCACCTGGTACATTCTGTTTTTATATTTCAATCAATTTCAATTTATTGCAAATTTTTGACGATTTTCTCATCTTGTTTGTTACCTTAGTCAAATTATTTTCTATTTATTTACTGAAAATACATCACAAGAAAATATTACACCTCAAAGAGGTTCACAGCTTATATTAGAGGTTCAACTAGTAGTTGCTTGATTTTAATAGTGGAGTTGAGATGAATTTGTGTACTATAGTGATGTCCACGTTATAATGACAGTATTTGATCAACTTTGGTTTTGCTATCCTTGTCTATCATTCGACAAAGCCGGTGGTACTATCCTTTTCTAGGTCCACAACGATGCCAAGTATGTTTTTGACAGTGTAGAAATATAATTAATTAAAGCAGAGAATCGGCATCGCTATTCTCCTATCTATATCCACTGTCATTATAACGTGGACCTCACTATAGGCACTAAATTGGTGTTTTCGTAACATGCAGGAACAGAATCAACTCCAAATTAACATTGGTTCTTATGGGAGTGTTCACACATCGACAGACAGTTGAGCAGAGAAAAAAGAGTTATTAGTTCGAGTTGCTATTCTTAGCTAATAAGAACTTTAAACGATTGATTGCTCAAATAATTTACATCACTCAACTATACAGCTCGCTTAATTAGACAATTATTATCCATTGAAAAAGGCCAGTATCAGTTGAAGCATAGAGAAACAATAGCATAAGTAGATATCCCATGGTATAGGGAGTTTATGTCGCAACTTTTACTGTTATCTCAAGCCGATTACTGTCGATTATTGTAGAATTTTTCTGTTTTGTTGGGGTGAGAGTGTATGAACGGCACAATATGAGAGACTACGAGCGTCACACAGCTTCACGGGAAAGAATTACATGAACTATCGGCTTGAGATAACAGTAAAAGTTGCGACATAAACGCCCTATGGGATATCTACTTATGCTATTGTTTCTCTATGGTTGAAGCTACTTCATTTAGCTATTTAAAGAGTGTTACTAATAGTTCACTGGTTTCTTTCTCATAAGATCAGTTCTGTTCGTAACAGCAATTCGGCCTAGATGAGAAAAAATAGATAGTGACTTGAAAAACTTCAGTCAAAAATTATTTTATTTTCTGTTCGTAATTAATATTCGAGGTCCATCATTATGGACCTAGAAAAGGATAGTACCACGGGCTTTGTCGAATGATAGACAAGGATAGCAAAACCAAAGTTGATCAAATACTGTCATTATAACTTGGACCTCACTAAACATAGTTTTTTCAAGTTTCCCCTAATAGTTCATGTTATTATTATGTGTAACAGAATTTTCCTGTTATTTTTCACACAGTTTCACTGCAATTTAGCTTGTATCCATTATATGGCTTGAAATTCTAAATATATTGATTGTCCTGGAAAACTGGTATCTCTTACCCCAATTTTTTTCTAGATGAGAAAAAAATTACTTAGTGACTTGATAAACTTAGTCCAAAATTATTTTATTTTCACTTCAGATACTGTCGCTGGTGAGATATTGTGATATCTATCCATAATGGAAACACTGGGATTTTGTCAAAAATATCATTTATTTATTGTAAAAATCAAAAACATTGTTTCTACACCAATGGTGTAATATTCAGTATGAGAAAGCAGATGACACCATTGGTGTTGAACCAATGTTTTTGATTTTGACAATAAATAAGTGATATTTTTGACAACAACCCAGTTTTTTCATTAGTATTTTATTTTATTTATTCATGGAGAATAGGATAAAATCCTGGTGTAAGCAACAGGCATTCACCCAGAACTGCTTTCAACCTTAAACAGGTTAGAATAAGTTACAATAATAATTACAACCTTAATAATTTACAATAAATTATTATATCAACTAGTAGTTCTGTGAACAGTAGAGTAGACCTCACGCAGTATTCTCATCTACAAGTACCTGATTGAAACTATAGACCTTATGGAAATACAGCAATAGACTGGCTTCTCCACATATCTGTGTAATCACGTCTTGTTAGCTGATTTATGATGAATAATTTCTATAATCTGATTTCTAATCTTATATTGGCGTATACAGGAGGCTCCTTTTTCCTTCTATATTATCCTTGAAATGCAAAATATCCAAAAACCTTGTATATACGTCGACGCGCAATTAAAAAAGGAACATACCTGTCAAATTTTATGAAAATCTATTACCGCGTTTCGCCGTAAATGCACAACATATAAATATTTAAACATTAAGAGAAATGCCAAACCGTCGACTTGAATCTTAGACCTCTCTCCGCTCGGTCAATAATATTGTAAGTTATAAAGTTGGGCTAGTGCCCCATATGTGAATAGTGAGGTCCACGTTGTAATGGCAGTGGAGAAAGATAGGAGAACAGTGTTGCCGACTCTCTGCCTTGGCACTGCCTTCTGTGTTCGTGGCTGAGTGGTAGAGTGGAAATTACTGTCCAAACTTTGCCACGTCAACAAATAAAAAATTATTCTCTTCTATTCTGTCGACCGGATAGCTGATGCCCGTATATCTGATGTGATGTCAACTGTTCATTCTTGTTTAAAATAATCGATTATGTCTTTTAAGAAAATAGAGTTTTCAATGATTGAATAGTAAATTCCTATAATTGAGATTTAATAATTAATTAATTATATTTCTACACTGTTAGAAAACGATCTGGCAACGTTGCTGAGCTAGAAACGGACAGCGCTATTTGCTTTGTCGAATGAGAGACAAGGATAGCATCACCAATGTTATCAAATACTTCCATTATAACGTGGACCTCACTATTAAATGTAAGTTATAAATTATGACAGTGCCCCATGTATCAAATTGTCAATAGAATTCAGTTTATTTTCATTCATAGAATTACAATACAAAGATAAATGAGACATTACTCGTTTGAATCCGAAATGAAAGTATGATTTAGGATTTTTGAAGATTTTTTCTACTAGCCTATGTAGAAACAAAATAAGCATTGACAATGCAATAATTATTCAGGGTGGAATAAAAATAAATGATGCAAATTGCAATTTATCGTTCTTGAATGAATTTTAAACAAATAAGCTCTTTTTAATTTTAAGTAGTCGTCATCTCTCATCATCATCCCTGTCGCTCATTACCCACGCACAAGCCTTGAAGCTTCAATGTGGGCATCACCCTCAGTATTATTATTAATTAGAAACAATAAGCATTAATTATGGAATAATTCAGTGGGGAATGAAAATAAATATTAATTAATTAGGAAATTTAATTTAAAATTGCAATTTAGCCTATCGTTCTTGAATGAATTTGAAACAATTAGAAACAATGTGCATTAATAATTAACTAACACAGTTGGGAATAAAAGTAAATAAATATTAATCAATTAGGTAATTTAATTACAAATTGCAATCTATCGTGATTGAATGAATTTGAATTTTGCAATCAAGATAAGAAAAATATTTTTAGAGAAACTGAGGAGGAAGTGACATTACTATATCTTGACAGGTTTACTGACATAAAAAATACGATACTTTCCTCTCTTAATATTTTATAGCAGTTTTCTCTTTTATTCCTCCGTCTTCTTCCTAAAGGCTACTTCTTCTTTTCCTTCTTCCTCTTGCCTTATTTCCTTCCTTCTTTCTCTCAGTTTTCTCTCTCTTTTAAATTTATTTATGTGATACGCTTCACTTGAAACCTTGTCCGATAAGAGTGAAGCCATACTGGCTGAGACAAACTACAATGATTTAGGAGAAAAGGAAATTTCAAGACTGTTTCTATACATTTAACGCCTGTTGTAGGTGTACCTGCGTCGAGTGATACGGTACTTGAAATTCATTATTTTGAAACCTACTTCTTCAGTAAATTAAGTCTGAATTTCAAATTTCAAACTGAAATTCAGCATGTGAAACTAATTACTAACTTTAGTGTGGTGAATTTCATTTAAATTTTAATGTTAAAGTTTGTAGTAGCTAAATAATAATATCAAATCAAATCAACTTTTATTCAATGATATCGCTTACATGACAAATTCCATTATACAAATGATATTGCAGATCATTGAATACAATAATGTTTGCTTAAGAAAAATTTTGTCTGCAAACAGGAGTGAAATACATTCGGAACTCAACTAAAAATGCTTATCTATAAAATCAAATGAAAATACTTATCTTAATTAAATTTAATTATCTTAAATCATCCCACACAGACACACACACCATGGAGAAATCATAATAATCATTAATAAAATACTGAAAGAATTGAAACAAGTGACTGTCAAGGTGATTCATCTAAGAATGGTCAAAAGCTCATTAATCTCAACCGGAGAATGATCCATCAACCATAGGTGTAATTTAGATTTGTAATAAATTCATTTATTTATTCAATTGATACATTACACATAATCAGAAATTATGAAAAGTAGAGTACGGTACATCACAACAATATTATTTATATATTTATAGCAGTTTACTATACTCTGTTGTATATCCATACTTTTTCACTGTTTACTATAACTTATAACTATAACAGTTTACTATAACTGTTTACTATAACAGTTTACTATAACTTACATGGGAATGAAATAAATATGAAAACTTGTATGAAATAAAAGTACGCATCTTTATTCGGTGAGCATAAATTGAATTAAATCTCATTTGAATTTGAAATTTGAATTAAAATGTTGCCTTTAATAGCAAAGCTGAATATTTGTATCAATGAACACAGGTAGTTGCCATTTTAATATTTCAAAGTTGGTCTACTAAATTATTTGAAAAGTCAATACTATCTTCTAGGGCTGTACATTTTTAATGTTCTGGCCATTCATTATAATAGCATTTCATTGATTAATTCCACTAAAATATTCTGAACACACTCCTTATTAAATCTCCACATTGAATAATATATAAGATATAATCATAGATTCAATTTTTCTTTACCAATCTAAAGAACTGACAATTGTAAAAATTAAATGAAAAATTGTTATGTTTAAATTGAACTATAATATGAGATATAATCATAGATTCAATTTTTCTTTACCAATCTAAAAAACTGACAATGCTAAAAATTAAATGAAAAATTATATTGTTTAAATTGAACTTCTCTTTAATAAAACTTGAACATTAACTTTTTTCTCATGTTACTTATGAAGAACTTTGTGATATTGAATCGGGAACAGTTTTGGGCTATAATGGCTGTTGTTCCCATACCTGTATGCATTTTTGTAAATAAATAAATAGAGGAAAGATGCGTGATTATGAATAGCAAGGGTTTGGGACACACAATAAGCTTCGGTTGACGTGTGAGGCTCTTTGAACTTTTGGATCCTTGAATCCGGTCCTTCAAAAACATAACATAACAAAGGCCACTTTCAGTGATAGAATTAAAATGGAAATCAACATTGAATCATTGAGAAAAGATACATAATTATGAATAACAAGGGCTAATTTTAGCAATAGAATTAAAATTGAAATATTCTACCCTTTCTTATATAAATCTATATAAATCACTTCCAAAAAAGAAGTAAAATGTGATCTCTAAGCAAAGATACTATTTCCATTCTATTTCTAAAAAAGATGCAGTAAAAAAGTAAATTCGTATGGCTTTTGTTGATGGGGAGTCCCTTGCGGGAAGGTCCCACCGCCTGAATGTATAATTTAAGCCGTCAATGGGCCTTACGACTGTCATACTTCAGCCGGGACCGACAGTTTATTAAGATACAGTATTATTCGTTCTGAAGATACCTGTATTATTAGTCTGTGATAAAATCTTTCAAAAATCTTATCTCCTACACAATAGACATACTAATGTACGTACAAAAATCATCAAACATATTAAAACACTGTACTAAACTGAAACAGCATGCAAACAAGCTGTAATTTATGTTTTCACCCATTTCACATGAAACTGGTTGTACTTGAACATTACATCTCAATTAGAATTGCTAATTAATCAGAAGAAAATAATTGTTTTGAAAGAAAGACTTTCATGTTTCGGTCATGTAATCTCACACAATAGACTGGAAACTCTTATGTTCATATTAGCCTACATACATAGGTATATTGGCTGCTGAAGTCATATTCATATCAACATGTGCATATAGGTATTGTGACGTCATAGAATATTGCATGCCCAGTGAGCATAGCATTTTCATTTTCTACCCATAGTAGCCTATATTGTGGTGATGAATTGAAAAGTATAGATATATTGTACCCTTGTTTAGATCGTTGTTTCTTAACGGATCTTTGAAGAAAAATGAATGAATAAATATAGATATATTGTACCTTGTTTAGATCTTTGAAGGAAAATGAGTTTGAAAATATAGATATACTGTTCTGGGTCAGATCCTTGTTTTTACTTTCGTTTTCGTGGTATGACTTGAATATCTTTCATGTAATATTTTCACATAATATGAACAGTATTGAATATGTTTAGCTTGTTGTAAACATAGTAGTATACATCCAGTAACTTATTTTCATTTATATTTTTTTTGCAAATTTTAACATCATTTCCCCCCCGTTTCCTGTTATGAACGTAACTATTTTTGTTCCAATCAACAAGAAAATGATACCATTTATTTGGAAAAAATAATTTGAAAAAGTCATCTATTTGAACTCCCATAATCAGGAACCTTTACCTAGGCAAATCTATAGTTGTAGATGGTTTCCGAACCACTTGAAAATTTCTGTGGAAAAGCAAATAAATTTTGTGTTTTTCATAGCTTTGGATGAACTTCTTGGAGATTTGAAAACAATCAAATGGTATGCCTTCATCTCTGAATTCTTTAATCACTCAATTTAATATAATATTAATCTACAAACGATTTATAGGTGTGTTCCAAATTACTGATACGAATCAGACAAACTTTAAAATTTTATTTCCCCCATGGTTGAGACATCGAGTATTGAATAACAAGATTAAACCTCACGATAATATGAGATCTACAATAAATTTATAGGTGGGTTCCAAACCGCTTGACAATTGCTACGAATCAAATCAGACAAACTTGGAAATTTTATTTCCACCTGTGGTTGAAACATCGAGTATTGAAAACAAAATAAATCCTCAAGATAATATTATGAGATCTAGAATAAATTTATAGGTGTGTTCCAAACCACTTGACAACTGATAATAATTATTATATCAAAAAGTTTTATCTCCTCCAAGTTTGAAACATGTCGTGTATTGAAAACAACTTACAACTGCAATGTACTGTAAATTTATTTGTATTTCAGCTAATTCCTTATTTGTAATACTGTATTAAGGATTCCATTACACACCTCTACCTAGGCAAATCTATAGTTGTAGATGGGTTCCGAACCACCTAAAAAATTTTATGGAAAAGCAAATGAATTAAAAGTTTTACATATCTCTGGATGAACTTCTTGGAGATTTGAAAACTACCAAAATGGTATACCTTCATCTCTGAATTCTTCAAATCCCTCAAGATAATACATAATGTATTATGATATCTACAGTAAATTTATAGGTGGGTTCCAAACCACTTGACAACTGACAATTATTATATCAGAAAGTTTTATCTCCTCCAAGTTTGAAACAAACACATTGTGTACTGAAAACATCTTCCAACAACAATGTACTGTAAATTTATTTATATTTCAGCTAATTCCTTATTTGTAATACTGTATTAAGGATTCCAATTACAAACCTGAAAATGTCTGTTAATAATGCAAAAATAAATAAGAGTTTTCCATAGTTCTGAATGAACTTCTTCAAGATTAGAAAACTATCAGTAGTTCTGTGAACAGTAGACCTCACGCAGTATTCTCATCCACAAGTACCTGATTGAAACTATAGACCTTATGGGAAAACAGCAATAGACTGGCTTCTCCACACATCTGTGTAATCACTTGTCAGCTGATTTATGATGAATAATAAATTATATAGTCTGATTTTTACTCTAATATTGGCGTATGAAGGAAGCTCCTTTTTCTTTTTATATTATCCTTGAAATGCAAAATTTCCAAAAACCTTGTATATACGTCGACGCGCAATTAAAAAAGGAACATACCTGTCAAATTTCATGAAAATCTATTACCGCGTTTTCGCCGTAAATGCGCGACATATAAACATTTAAACATTCAAACATATAAACATTAAGAGAAATGCCAAACCGTCGACTTGAATCTTGGACCTCACTTCGCTCGGTCAACAAAATACTAGTAATATGCCTACATCTCTGAATTTTAATCAATCCTCTCAGATAATATTATGAGATCTACAAAATATTTTATAGGTGGGTTCCAAACCACGTGACAACTGATGCGAATTAAATCAGAAAAACTAGGAAATTTTACTCTCTTCATGTTTGAAATATATCGAGTAGGTAGGTACTGAAAACAACACTCAACTACAATGTACTGTAAATTTATTTATATTTCAGCCAATTCCTTATTTGTAATACTGAATAAAGGAATTCAATTACACCTTCATTGTTAAATTTGCATAAATTATTCTACTGTGAGTTAGTGAGGTTCACTTTAAACTGTCAGTATTAATTAAATGGGAAGTATAGATGTTATAATGCTGACAATTTGTCGTGAAACTCGTAAAATTTAGCTTCTCATGCAGCGTAGTTAAAAAATAGGATCGAACAACTCAAGGTCATTTTAGAGAAATTAGCACAGTTTTACCTTCAATATACTATCCAGCTTTTGAAAAGGTCCTTGATTCATAATTTCTAACTAATTACCATTGGAGGATAATTGATTTTTTCTGTAATTGATAGGTTATATCCTGTTATTTATTGTCTCTTTTGTTGTATGACTTGTGATAAACTACTCACTAAAAATTTAGGAGTAACTTATAAAGTGATAGGCCTAAATCAAAATAGATGAAATTATTATTAAATGAAAAAAGAATAAAATGGTACCAATGATGAATATTAAGTAGTTCAGTAAAAAATATGGACAACAAAAATATATTAACAAAAAATATGGATCAAGAAATATTCTTAATTATTTTATTTTTCTCTTAAACTACTTTCCTAAACTCTTATAACTGAAAAAATATTCTCCATTATTCAATTTTTTCTCTTGAACTACTCTCCTAAACTCGTATACATTCAGATTCGTCTTCAATTTTTATGATTTACCCCATAAATGAAAATTATATAAATGGAAATGTAATAAATACTATTTTAATAGACCTACACTGAATCCCTGCGAAAACCCTAAAAATTTCAATTTCACATGCTCAATAAATTAATAAATTCTCCATCTTTATCTCTAGCATTGTACTTGAATACTGCATATTTACTTTATATATTCATTCTTTAATCTATAATATAATAAAGGAAAGATCTGGCTTATACAGGTAGGGGATAGGAAATTCACGATTGACGCATCATCACGTCTCAAATACTGGACTGATTAACTTGAAATTTTGCTTATTGATTCTTGATTTACCAAGGATGGTTGTAGACCTATTTTAAATTCTTCGGGATTTCAGTAGGTCAAGTTTTCAGTTTGTCAAGTTTTTAATTAGACCCTCGCGGAGCACAGGTTACCTGCTAGTCTTTTATAATCACATAATAATAAATTATAACTTTTCCCCTTTTATACTTTACAAATTCATCCAAATTTATATGTATTATTATTAAGGTATATAGTATATAGTATTATTAATATAATAATAATATTAAGGTAGAATTCTGCAGAATTTTTTATTTTACAGTTATTATAGATAGGAATTCTTCCCCCACACACGGACCAATAGTCTATGTGGGGAATATTTATTTCCTGAAAATATTTGTTATTGAATTGAGATGTAAATGTTTTATTGATGTATTTTTTTTGGAATTAAAATTGAATTGAATTGAAATTGAATTATTACATAATATTCATTCATTCATTCATACAATAAGTAGATTATCAAAATGATAGGGAGAGGAAAAATAAGGTAACCTTGTGCTATTCCTCTCTCAAATTTAGATAACACATTGTCCGAAATAGGTTAAGTCTTGTAGTTCTTCAATTCCAAAAATTTTCAGTCCTCAAGTATTCTCACAAAGTAGATTTTCAAATTTAGATGCTTCAAAACTAGACATAGAAGAAATATTTCACATTATTATAACTAAAATAGGAAATATTCACATATATTTAAAATATAATTTTGAAGAATTACCGAAAAACATAATAAATAATAAAAAAAATTTTAGCTTCTCCCCTTTCATACTATCCAATTTTCAGCCATGATTCTCATTGTTTTCTCTAAAAAAATTAGAACTTATCATGGTCAGACAATAAATTTGTAATTTTTTTACAATTCTCTCCAGTAATGTATATAGTTGAACAGAGCATGGTCCGCTCTCCAGCTATTTCCATGGTCACTGGATGATGATGAGGCGGGGAGGCGTGGATGAGAAGAGGGAGGTCCTGACTGGGGGGAAGAGAGGGCCCATAAACCGGAAGTGAGCGGCATCCATTGTTTTTTTCCGGAAGTAGAGAGATGCAGGCGGCCGCTTTGTTTATTATTTGATGTCGGTGCTAAAATAAAAAAATAGTTGAGTCGATTGTTGAGGTTCACTTTAAACTGTAAGCTTTATCTATGATTAACTAGAACATCATTGCTTCCCATTTAACCAACTCGAAGTGAGGCCTACCTCTCAACTAGTTTGTAATTCAACGAGCGTTAGCGAGTTCTCACTTTTGACTCACTCAAGGCCAAAGTCGTTGTCAGTCTGTTTGTATGTTCTACAATAACTTTGAAAAGAATTGATCAATCAGCTTCAAATTTTGGACACGTATTCTCCGAACCTTTTAACAGGTCAAGTTCGTTGGACAACAAAATTGACTCACTCTATCGTCCTTTTTCAGGATATAAAAAATGACACTGACAGTGCATAAGACAAAATGTATTGTGATTCATCTTTTGGTCAGCTGAGGGATTCATTGCATGCAATTATTGCAAGTGCATGTGAAATATTTCTTCTATGTTTAGTATGGAAGCATCTAAATTTGAAAATCAACTCTGTGAAAATACTTGAGGACTGAAAATTTTGTGAATTGAAGAACTACAAGACTTAACCTATTTCGGACTATGTGTTATGTAAATTCGGGAGAGGAATAGCACAAGGTTACCTTATTTTTCCTCTCCCTATCATTTTGATAATATTTTTATTGACCGAGCGAAGTGAGGTCTAAGATTCAAGTCGACGGTTTGGCATTTCTCTTAATGTTTATATGTTGCGCATTTACTGCGAAACGCGGTAATTTTCATGAAATTTGACAGGTATGTTCCTTTTTTAATTGCGCGTCGAATATATACAAGGTTTTAGGAAATTTTGCATTTCAAGGATAATATAAAAAGAAAATGGAGCCTCCTTCATACGCCAATATTAGAGTAAAAATCAGACTCTAGAATTATTCATCATAAATCAGCTGACAAGTGATTACACAGATGTGTGGAGAAGCCAGTCTATTGCTGTATTTCCATAAGGTCTATAGTTAGAATCAGGTACTTGTGGATGAGAACACTGCGTGAGGTCTACTGTTCACAGAACTACTAGTCTAAATTTGGGAGAGGAATAACACAAGGTTACCTCATTTTTCCTCTCCCTATCATTTTGATAATGTACTTATTGTATGAATGAATAAAGAATGAATTACCACAGTTTTTCCATTTATTCATTCATAACATCAGCTGATGCTATTTGGAAGCTATCACACAGACAGACCTTCATGTCCCGCACATGATTTCATGGTTAATATAAATACAACATAATTTATAACTTCTACATCAACAAACTGATACGGGATGAAATATGAATGTGCGGTTTCGTCATTCATTTTCTATTGGAACTCTGTATCGAAATCATGTATCACATGACCACCTTCTCATTCAAAAAAATGAATTTATTATGAAGGTAACAACCTATACAGAGTGAGTCATATGCATGGGAACCCAGTAAGTTGGAGACTGTTGTAGATATAATACTGTGCCTTTCAGGATAAGTTATTGATCAAATACTCTATCTTTTGACGTATAACTGAATGTCAACCGTCACTTAGGGGTTGTAACTTGAATATTCTAAATGTAAACACCTATTCTGTAGTAATTACATCAATTCAAAGGCCTTTTCAAAACAAGAAAGATAACATCAATTAGAATGTTCTATCTCTTTCCTGTATAGGGCTACTTGTATATCCTATACAGGAAAGAGATAGAACATTCTAATTGATGTTATCTTTCTTGTTTTGAAATAAATATAAAGATATTATTTATATTTATAGAATGTTCTATTATACTTGTATCTAAAATGGCGGCTGATTGAAGATTTGACCAGTAACTTATCCTGAAAGTTACAGTATTATATCTACAACAGTCTCCAACTTATTGAAGGGTTCCCATACATATGACTCACTCTATATATATATTCACATAATCTATAATTTCCATTTGTAATCTATAAACAGTTTTCAATCTCTGATATATTTGTAAAGCCCCATTTTAATATCGGTCTCTGATCTGAATGTTAAACAGTCAAGATCGAAAAAACTTTCACTGTCAAAAGCAAACTGCTCGAGACAATTGTGGTGCATAGCATAGATCACGTTCCAACGATCAGCTGTAATTGGATGTCGTGGCCGTGTCTGCTGTCTGCTACAACACCACTACTGTACTAGAGTACAATAATTCGATGTGCTATGGAGAGAAGATGTCCCGCATCATTGGAGACAGTTCGGAAGAAGAAATAGGAGAAGAAGACGAAGAAGAAAGAGAAGAAGAATGAAGAAGACTGGATAGGAGGAGATAGAAGAAGAAGGTGGTGGATAAGGCAGAAGAGGAAGAAGGAGAAGAAGAAGAAGAATGAAGAAGAAGAAGAATGAAGAAGAAGAAGAAGAAGAAGAAGAAAGACAAGAAGAATGAAGAAGACAGAATAGGAGAAGATAGAATAGGAGGAGATAGAAGAAGAAGGAGGTGGATAAGGCAGAAGAGGAAGAAGGAGAAAAAGAAGAGAATGAATAGGAGGAGATAGAAGAAGAAGGAGGTGGATAAGTCAGAAGAGGAAGAAGAATAAGAAAAAGAAGAAGAAGAAGAAAGAAAGAAGATAGAAGAAGAAGGAGGTGGATAAGGCAGAAGAGGAAGAAGGAGAAGATGAAGAAGAAGAAGGAGAAGAAGAAGAAAGAGAAGAAGAATGAAGAAGACATAATAGGAGGAGATAGAAGAAGAAGGAGGTGGATGAGGCTAAAGAGGAAGAAGGAGAAGATGAGAAGATTTAGAAGAATCTGTTTTCATACTAAACATGGGCTTTGCCTGAATTCAGAAAATAAAGAGGACCTCCCAGTTATCTTTCACTGATTATTATAATTATTAAGTTCATTTATTCAGATACTGAAGAAGAAATTTGAGAAGAATGTTGAGAAAAAGGCAATGAAGAAGAAGTGAGTGGAGAAGAAGATTGGAAAAAGGCGATGAAGAAGAAAAATAACATGAAGAAGGAGGTGGAGTGATAAGAAAAACAGGTGATAAAGATGTTTAAAGAGATTAAAGAGAAGATTCATAGAAAGAATTTAGAATAAAAGAAGAAGGAAAAGTAGAAGCTGTAAGAAAGATAGGAGAAAAATAAGAAGATGAAGGTGGAGAAGGCAGAATTGGAAGAAGATGGTGTAGGAGATAAAGAACAAGTTGAATAATTCAGAAGACATGATTATGGTTCAGGTGGAGTGATAAGAAAAACAGGTGATAAAGATGTTTAAAGAGATTAAAGAGAAGATTCATAGAAAGAATTTAGAATAAAAGAAGAAGGAAAAGTAGAAGCTGTAAGAAAGATAGGAGAAAAATAAGAAGATGAAGGTGGAGAAGGCAGAATTGGAAGAAGATGGTGTAGGAGATAAAGAACAAGTTGAATAATTCAGAAGACATGATTATGGTTCAGGAGAGGAAGAAGAAGAGGAAGAAGAAAAAGGAGAAGAAGAAGATGCTGCAGGAGAGATGTAATAAATAGAAGGAGACAGAAAAGGAAAAAAGGAGGAGGCAGGATGGGAGGAAGAAGAAAGATAGATAGATAGATAGATAGCCTATTTATTTTATCTAGCGTATGACAGATACACAACGACGGATTGTCAATATTTCACGTATAATCACGGATTATCAATATTTATTGATAATTGTTACTAGGCTGTTGCCTAAGGTAACATTTACAAAAATTGACAATAAAATTAAATAAAACTTAAGAGATAAATAATAATTATTTAACAGGTCTGCACTAGTATTGATCAATTACAAATATCAAAGAAAATAATATAGTATATATTAAGCTATCAACATTATACTAGATCACATTAGCAATACTGGAGGAAAGAAAAGTTGTTATTTGCATCCATGTGGAATGAAACTTATCATGAAAGTATTCAAAATATTAAACTTCATAATACAATACAATAGAGAGTAGATGGAATAGGTAAGAAATAAACTATGAAGGTGGTCCTAATACAAAACATTATGATCAGACTTCTAATAGAAAAGAAAAGATGTGATTATGGAATGAGAGGAGATAGCATAGAAGGAAGAGGAACAGATGAAGAAGAAAGAGGGGGAGAAGAAGGAAGCAGAAGAGGATAAAGTGGAGCGGGGGAAGAAGTACAATTGATTGAGTACTTTATTTATGTAGATTACAATATATTATACTGTCTTATACACTTATATACAATACAGCAAAATTATAGATGAATTTACATAATATAGACTAAGAAAATAATTATTGAACTGTATATGATATGAAAAAGCAATTCGTAATATAATAACTATAGATAATTATATTGTTATGCATCTACTTAAATTGGCGGAGCTTTGGACTTATCAATGTCCATTCTTCGGAAAGAATATTAAAAATATCCTCCCCACTAACTCTCTACCAAAGAGGAGGAGGATAGAGATAAGAAGAAGGCAGATAAGTATGAAGCTGATGTAGGAGGAGGAAAATAATTTGAAGAGACGAGAAGAAACTGGAAAGGAGATTGGAGAAGAAGAAGAAGAAGAAACAAAAGGAGGAGGAGGTGTAGAAGGAGATGAAGGCAGAAAAGCTGAGGGAGATTTGAGATGAAGAAGCAGAATTGAAAGAAGAGAAGGAGAAGGCAGAAGGAAAAAAGAATGAGGTGGAGAAGAAATGATAAATAATCTTTTCATTGAACGGGATTCGAAGTGAGGACTCTGAAGATGTTTAATGGAGAGGAACCATGTTACACCATGTCTCAAAATAATTCTACAACAGATTTGTGACATTTTCTCCATCCGTTCTTGCTACTATAATCAGTGGAACTGTATTATACTTTGAGGGAAAGGAAATTTGAAAACAAAATGAATTAGTAAATGAGAGAAACGCTGTATTGAGAAAGATACTTTCTTTTTTAAATACTTTTGTATCAAGTATACCTAAATATTTTTTTTCCTCCACCTACTGTCTAAAGTACTAACTTTACTCCCTGAAACATAATACTAAAGTGTCACTTTTTCGCTCTCGGTAGTAAAAAACAGAAAAACTCCCTAGGGAGGAAAAGTGACTCCATTTAAATAACATGGGAAGCATCTCTATTTCAAAAACTCACATTGTAATAGGTTAGAAGGTTGCTCAGATGAGAAAGCATAATAGAGGTGTCTGTCATTGAGTCAACTGAATTCAATACCACAACCAGAAATTTGATCAACTCATGAATTATATGTTTGTATGATATTATATTCTTAATATTAGTAGACGATAAAAATTTATACAATTTTAAAAATATTTTATTCTATTCAAAATACCAGCCAACAAATATTTTTGATCTGCAATTCAAATCTGAACCGCGTGATCTGGAGTCAGCCATTTTTGGTAGCTGCCCAGCTGATATAATTGTTACAACTTTTGCCGATAGATAGCGCAATCGGCAGTGCGTGCCAATCAGACGACCGGTTTTTAAGTTTTAGATTTTAGGTTATGTTGTTAGGAAACATTGTCACCAATACGTAAGTTATTAGAATGATTTTATTTACAGTTTCTATAAAAAATGTAGCTGGAGGAAAAATGCTGTGTACATCACGAGTGAAAAATACTTTTTTCCCCTCAGGAAAATTGTTGCCCTCGGCTTCGCCTCAGGCTTCAAACTTTTTCCCACAGGGAGAAAAAGTCATACTTTTCACTCTAGATATACAAATAACTATTTTTAAATACTTTTTTAAATACTATTCTTTCTTTTTTTTAAATACTTTTGTATCAAGTATACCTAAATATTCCAGATTTCGTCAGTAATGTTGGTGATCAGATGGACTTAGTAAATCTAAAACTGGGTTTTCGTTTGTGCGTAAATGCCGTCGTCGACCACGACAGGCTGAGGATCTCAGATTGGATAGATTTTAATTTGTCTAAATAACCTAAAATACAAGTAGTTCTGTGAACAGTAGACCTCGCACTCAGTGAGTTACATTGACCTGTTATGTTTTCTCAAAAATTAATAAATAATTTATCAATTAAAAATGTCTAGAAAAAATCCTAAATAAACATAGAGCTTTCTGTCCTATATCGTACCGTGACGTGTCGTCCCGGAATGTGAGTGTGAGCGCTGTTATCAGGTCTGGCTGCAACTGTCTACAACGTTGATGGAAAGATTCATTTTCAAGATGTTCGATGTTTTTGAACGGGTAGTATTATAGTCAACTATCTACTAACGTTGATGGAAAGATAAATTTCCAAGATGTTCGATGTTTTTGAACGGGTAGTATTACAGTCAACTGTCTACTAACGTTGATGGAAAGATAAATTTCAAAGATGTTCTATGTTTTTGAACGGGTAGCATTATGGTCCACTAGACAGCTGATTTATGATGAATAATTCTATAGTCTGATTTTTACTCTAATATTGGCGTATGAAGGAGGCTCCTTTTTCCTTTTATATTATCCTTGAAATGCAAAACTTCCAAAAACCTTGTATATACGTCGACGCGCAATTTAAAAGGGAACATACCTGTCAAATTTCATGAAAATCTATTACCGCGTTTCGCCGTAAATGCGCAACATAAAACCATATAAACATTTAAACATTCAAAACATTTAAACATTAAGAGAAATGCCAAACCGTCGACTTGAATCTTAGACCTCACTTCGCTCGGTCAATTATGTTTGATTATGTTCTAATGGGGGAGGTTGAGTTTATACTTTCTTAATACTTTTAAATGGAAATATTTTGATATTATTAAGGTGCGTACAGATATACGCGCCGCGAACATGAGCAATTCACATTTAATCAGCTGATTATATCTATTTTTACAGAAACGGTAAGATACATATATAAAAAGCTTGGCATCAACTGATTAAAAGTGAATTGCTCATGTTCGCGGCGCGTATATCTGTACGCACCTTTAGAAATGTTTTGATTCTTGAATAATAAACCCCAAATAATGGAAAGTTATTTGATCAGCTGTTTTAGCACACTTGAAATTTGGACAATATGAATGTCAAAAATGCTTGTCGTCGTCGACTGCGGAAATTTACGCACAAACGAAAATGCACCTCAAGGGCGAGTCCACATGACCGTTTTTCAGACGAGTCGGCGAATCTCACTAAAGGTGGCATCCGAACCGCCAACAGTTTACAGTTGAAAAATAGAAAGTAATCCTAAATTGAATGAGCAGACAAGAAGTAAATCAAACAATCAAACAGATCTTTCTGGTTGAGTGACTGTCTGTTGGGCAAAATCCTGCTATAGCTCTGAACTAAACAGTGACTAGTCATGAAAACAGAGGCAACGCCTCTATTGTTTCTTGACTAAAACAAACTCGAAACGTCGAAGAAAATTGAGAGGATGAAAAAGAAGAAAAAGAAAACGAGGAGGAAGATGAAGAAGAAAAAGAACAAGAAGAAGGAGGCGGAGAAGAAGAGTAGGAGGAGGGTGTAGAAGAAGAAGAAGGAGAAGACGGAGAGGAAGAAGAAAAAGAAGAAGAAGGGAAAAAAGAAGAAAAATAAGAGGAAGAAGAAGAAGAGGAGGAGGAGAAGGAGGTAGAAGAAGAGGAGGTAGTAGAAGAAGAAGTAGAAGGCGAAGAAGAATAAAAAGTAGAAGAAGAAGAGGAGGAGGAGGAGGAGGTAGAAGAAGAGAAGGTAGTAGAAGAATAATAATAAGAAGAAGTAGAAGGTGAAGAAGAAGTGGCAGTAGTAGAAGAAGAAGGAGTAGTAGAAAAAGAAGAGGTAGAAGAAGAAGATGAAGGATGAGTGGGAGAAGAAGAAGAAGAGGAGGAGGAGTAGTATAAGAAGAACAACAACAAGAGAAGAAAGAGGAGGTAGAAGACGAAGAAGAAGAAGAAGAAGGAGGAGGAGGAGAAGATCAGGAGGAGTAGTATAAGAAGAAGAAGAACAAAAGAAGGAGGAGAAGAAGAGGAAGAGACGGAGGTTGTAGAGAAGAAGAAGAAGAAGGAGGAGAAGGAGGTAGAAGAAGAAGAAGAACAAAAGAAGGAGGAGAAGAAGAGGAGGAGGAGGAGGAGGTAGAAGACGAAGAAGAAGGAGGAGGAGGAGTAGTATAAGAAGAAGAAGAACAAAAGAAGGAGGAGAAGAAGAGGAAGAGACGGAGGTTGTAGAGAAGAAGAAGAAGAAGGAGGAGAAGAGCAGGAGGAGTAGTATAAGAAGAACAACAACAAGAGGAGGAGAAGAGGAGGTGGAGGAGGAGGAGGTAGAAGACGAAGAAGAAGGAGGAGGAGGAGTAGTATAAGAAGAAGAAGAAGAACAAAAGAAGGAGGAGAAGAAGAGGAAGAGGCGGAGGTTGTAGAGAAGAAGAAGAAGAAGAAGGAGGAGGAGAAGAGCAGGAGGAGTAGTATAAGAAGAACAACAACAAGGAGGAGAAGAAGAGGAGGAGGAGGAGGTAGAAGACGAAGAAGGAGGAGGAGGAGTAGTATAAGAAGAAGAACAAAAGAAGGAGAAGAAGAAGAGGTTGAAGACGAAGAAGAAGAAGAAGTAAAAGAAAAAGGATTATGAAAGTAAAAGCAAATCAATCGTTGTGATTTCATTTCACTGTCTTGCTAAACTCGTAAAGTTACGGTCTATCACGTCTAGTTACTTCACTGTGATAAATTCTAATTTGAAAAAAAAACGTGAAATTACATCCAAATTAAGTTAGTTTTTATCTGTGTAGATCTCAATATTGTTTCTCTCGGGAAATTGTAGACATGAAAGTTTTATTAGATCTTGCGTTGATGATAGTTTGGCTACAATATAGGATAATAAATAATAAACATAACCTATTTTTGGACAATTTCTATCCAAATTTGGGAAAGGAACAGTTTTGGGCTTTGAGCCTGTTGTTCCTTTCACAATCATTCATAGTTGAGAATTATATTGTATCTATCAATGTATAAATGAATGAATGATACTAAAAATTATACTAAATAGATGCTTTAATTGTTTACCAATGTGTAAGTTGTTAAACGTATAGAAATTTACAAATTGGGGTACCGGTACCTTAATTTTTTTCGGAAAGCAATACTTTCCTTACCTGTGGTAATAGGGCAAGGAAAGTAAAACTATAGTATACTGATAACAAAGTAATAAAATGAGTTAATACTGATAAAACTCAAGAAATGAGTTTATTTCTTGAGTTTAAAGTATAAAGTGTGTGTGTGTGGTGTGTGTGTGTGTGTGTGTGTGGTGTGTGTGTGTGGTGTGTGTGTGTGTGTGTGTGTGTGTGTGTGTGTGTGTGTTGTGTGTGTGTGTGTGTGTATGTATGAGTGTATGTGCGTCTGTGTACACGATATCTCATCTCCCAATTAACGGAATGACTTGAAATTTGGAACTTAAGGTCCTTCCCCTATAAGGATCCGACACGAATAATTTCGATCAAAAGCAATTCAAGATGGCGGCTAAAATGGCGAAAATAATGTCAAAAACAGGGTTTTTCGCGATTTTCTCGAAAATGGCTCCAACGATTTTGATCAAATTCATACCTTAAATAGTCATTGTTAAGCTCTATCAACTGCCACAGTCCCATATCTGTGAAAATTCCAGGAGCTCCGCCCCATCTATGCAAAGTTTGATTTTAGATTCCCAATTATCAGGCTTCAGATACAATTTAAACAAAAAATTCCAAATGGAAAAGATTGAGCATGGAAATCTCTACAATTAATGTTCAGTAGCATTTTCACCTAAAATTTAAAATAAGCTCAAAATTCGAGAAAATGTTATTATTTCAATTATTGCAAACTGTTGGCAACTGTTGATTCTATTAAATCATTCACTATGAAGAGATAGCAGATTTCGTTTATCTCCAGCGTTACATTCCTGTCACCAGCTGGCTTAGATCGTTGAATAGTAGACTTGAGATGCGCGGGCACACTAGCGTCAGGTGATAAATTTTCATAACGGCAAGGAAAGTTGTGTGAGTGCGCCACACCAGATTTTTTAAAACCTCTTTGCCTTTGGTAGTGAAGTATTTTTTACAATTATTATGATTCTTAATAGAAAGGTAAATACTGTATTAAAACTTCATTTTTGCTATCTGTTGTACATCATTTTTAAGCCGTGTTCACACTGAACAAATGTTCAACATAGATGTTCGGCAAACATGTTTGTTGAGAAGTTCAGGGACAAACATTCAAAAAGTCTGGACAATCATTGTTTGTCAAACAACAAATTACTGTTTTTCCAAACATTTGCAGTGTTGACAGCTGTAAAACATAAAACCTGTTCTTCCCACTTTCAAATATTTTGTTTGGTGACGTGTCCACACTGGCCACGGGCAAACATTGTTTGTCAAACATAATAAAATTTGCCCAAAATTTTTCAACAAACATGTTTGTCGAACATTTGTTCAGTGTGGACACGGCTTTACCATAGAGAAACAATTGCCTAAGTAGATATCCCATGTTATAGGGCGTTTATGTCGTAACAAAAGAAGGCAATAAGAACTATTTCCAATGCTGACTACTTGGAGCACTGCAAGCCATTGTTCATCAATCAAGGGATAATGACTGTTTATAGCTTGTTTGTTCTCATGTTGGCCATGAATGTAAAGAAAAATATGAATGAGTTTATATGTAGGGAAAATATTCACCACCATTATACAAGAAATAGGCAACACATTGATGTGCCCTATACCAGCCTTAATAGAGTTCAGAGAAGTTCAAAGTTGGTTTCTTTAAAAATATTCAACAAGCTACCCATCAATGTGAGAGCTATGACAATAAATGCCTTTAAAAATAGATTAAAAATGCTTTTAACGGAAAATCCTCTTTATTCACTAGCTGAGTATTTTAATATGGATGAAGGGATATTTAACCATTATTTCTGAACATATGTTTATATTTCCTATTGACATTATACTTCAAAGTAATATTATTGTATTATAGTACATAGAATTTGAGGAATTGACGTGATTATTTGTTTAGATCTTAATTTAATTTATGGCTGACGTTTCCAATTGTATATTCTGTATACTTAAAGGAATAAACTTTATTATTATTATTATTATTGTAACTTTTACTGTTATCTCAAGCCGATTACTGTTGATTATTGTCGAATTTTACTGTTTTGTTGGGGTGAGAGTGTATGAACGGCACAATATGAGAGACTACCAGTGTCACACAGCTTCACGGGAAAGAATTACATGAACTATCGGCTTGAGATAACAGTAAAAGTTGCGACATAAACGCCCTATACCATGGCATATCTACTTACGCTATTGTTTCTCTATGGCTTTACACTATAAAAATTCGACTGAGTCACTGTCTCATTGAAAATGTGGCCTGTGTGGTCACGAATCCATGGTCCTGTACCAAATGAAACTGTAGAATTTGTCGATATATATGTGTGTTTTTATTACACTTTATATTTTTGAATGCCTCTTTTATCACAGTCAACCGTACGAAAATAGTCCAATAAAAATTGGAACAGATGAGTGCAACGTTGCCAAATAAGAGTTGATCAACGTTGTCCACAGCTGATATTTATTTATTTATTTATTTATCTATTCATAAGCAAATACAATTCAGGTAAAAACAACAGGCATTTGCCCAAAACTGCTTCAAACCTTAATTTGGAATACACAGTCTAAAGGTTATGCTACTTACGTAACTTAAATGATAATTTGTACACAATTTTGAGTCCAAAAAATGTATCTACTACAATTTTGAATTTATGAGATTGATCAATTTCCAAATACGAATCCAAACAAAACTCTTCCTTCACAATTGCAAAAAAATATAAATGATAACTTAAATGAGAATTAATTAATATTTTGATGATGCACCAGACGAATTGGCAACGTCCATGGATGCGAGGGGAGACTCATCTGTTTCCAATCTCCATCGGACTATTTTCGTTCGGTTGACAGAAGTGAGAGGTAAGGAAAAGTGTAGAGCCCGTATCAATCGGGTCAGAATAGTAGTATCAGTAGAAGAAGAGAAGGAAGAAGAAGTAAAAGAAGAAGATAAAAATGAAGAAGTCGAATAATGTCAATGAACTTGACTCATTGAGAATGTGACTGCCACATCTTTCACTTTTTGTATCTTCTTCAAAGGATCAAAGACCACAAGAGAAGGTGTTGGAGGAGGAGAAGAAGAAGAAGAAGAAGAAGAGAAGAAGAAGAAGAAGAAGAAGAAGAAGAAGAAGAAGAAGAAGAAGAAGAAGAGAAGAAGAAGAAGAAGAAGAAGAAGTAGACTGGAGGAAAATAAGAAAGAGTAGAGGAAGAAGAAGAAGAAAGAGTAGAGGAAGAAGAAGAAAACAGGAGAATAAGAAGACAGCAGATGAAGACGGTTGAAAAAGAAGAAGAAGAAGATTAAGAAGTAGAAGAAGAAGAAGAAGAAGAAGAAGAAGAAGAAGAAGAAGTAGTAGACAGGAGGAAAATAAGAAAGAGTAGAGGAAGAAGAAGAAAACAGGAGAATAAGAAGACAGCAGATGAAGACGGTTGGAAAAGAATAAGAAGAAGAGGTAGAAGAAGAAGAAGAAGAAGAAGAAGTAGAGTTTGAAAGCAGATGACATTCTCCACATACCTCCTTCTACTAGGATTCCTCTAAAAGCTAAGCCGCCTACCATAGTGGAATTTTTCTTCATTTTTCTCTAAAAAAATAAATAATCAGCTGATTTTTCTAACCGAATATACCTGTCTACCAAGTTGAAAGAACCGCTACATGTGACATTCTCTTCAAATTGTCAGCGTTTCTCAGTGAATAACGTCAATGTCTCCTATTCAAACAATGCTGACAGTTTAAAGTGAAAAGGCTTTGAATAGTTTGAGACATTATTGTAATTCTTTCTGCTGAAGCTTAGCGGACGAACCTGTTGGACTTGTTGGTGTTGTTGAAAAGGAACGGAATTGTCAAAGAGAAATGGAAGGAGAAGGAAATAGGGATGAGTATAAGGGGAAAAGGAAGAGGAGAAGAAAAAGTGGTTGGGTAGTGAGGATAAGGTGTCGAAGGTTTGGAATAGGGAAAAAGAAATGACGACGAAGAAGAGAAAGAGAAGTTGAAGAAGAAGAAAAAGAAGAAGAAGAAGAAGAAGAAGAGAAGAAGAAGAAGAAGAAGAAGATGGAGAAGAAGAAGAAGAAGAAGAGAAGAAGAAGAAGAAGAAGAAGAAGAAGAAGAAGAAGAAGATGGAGGAGGAGGAGGAGGAGAAGAAGAAGAAGAAGAAGAAGAAGAAGAAGAAGAAGAAGAAGAAGAAGAAGAAGAAGAAGAGAAGAAGAAGAAGAAGAAGAAGAAGAAGATGATGATGATGACGAAGAAGATTGTATACTTATGGCTGTAGTTGCTGTATTTTGAGCTAGAATGGGTTTTAAATATATAAAATAAAATTATAGTACCCTTTTTTGAAATTAATAAAATAATAGATGAAGAATACAAATTATAACAACTAGTTTCAGTGTTCACACTATCTTCAGGTTATAAAATAATTTTCAAAAAAGTAGCTCTAATTTCATAAATTTTAAAAGTTTTTAAATAATTTTATTGAAAGCTGACGATTGTATTTACCATTTATTACCATTTTTCAGTTCCCAGTAGTTTTTTTTTCATTTTTTAGTATTATTCTTGAAATAGAATAGAATTCTTAAAAAAAGTAAATTCGTATGGCTTTTGTTGGTGGGGAGTCCCTTGCGGGAAGGTCCCACCGCCTAAATATATAATTTAAGCCGTAATAATATATAATGGAATTCTTTATTGTGTACAACACATTATGTTGTGCATTAGATATGTTCGAGATACAAAAAAAAAATCATACATGAATTATTTATAGGCGAATCATAAAATATTCTATTCAATTCAATTCATTTATTTGTCATAGTAGAAAATTACCGAATTGACTGACAATAGTCATAAATTAAACAAATATATAATACACAAATATAAACTCAAATAAACCAATCTAAAGTTTATGTAACACTGCGGCACATATTAGTTACATACCTAGGATACTTTATTCTTGAATTATATACTCAAGATATATATACTCCGTTCAATAGTTCAATATGTACTCTACATACTGTGCATTGTTATGTACTAGATGAAATATTTTTCTTCTCCTCCTAGTGAAGAAGCCATTCATGTGATGTTTACCTTCTTAGTTAAAAACACACCCATCCATTACTTGAAGATACAAATCAATAGTTAGTTACATGAAATAGATTTAAGATTATAGGAAAAAATACTGCCCCAATTGATCCGGTGTGTGAGGTCTAACCTATTGCTGTGCTTTACAAATTACTGAATATAACTTATGGTCAGATGTTTACTTTCTCAGTTCAGACACATACTCATCTATTACTTGAAAATACAAATCAATAGTTACCTGAAATAGATTTAAGATTATAGGAAAATATATTGCTAAAATTGATCCGGTGTGTGAGGTCTAACCTATTGCTGTGCTTTACAAATTACTGAATATATAACTTATGGTCAGGTGTTTACTTTCTCAGTTCAGACACATACTCATCCATTACTTGAAGATACAAATCAATATTTACATGAAATAGATTTAAGATTATAGGAAAATTTACTGCTAAAATTGATCCGGTGTGTGAGGTCTAACCTATTGCTGTGCTTTTCAAATCACTGTTCATAACTTTATGGTCATATAAAGTGACTGGTCTCGATTTGGGAGTTAAATAGTGTGCATAAAAATTAGTTTAGAAGGTGAGGAAGGGGTAGAAGATAAGGAGAAAGAGAAGGAGAAAGAGGAGGTGTAGGAGAAGGAGGAGGAGGGTAGGAGGAGGAGGAGCTGCAAGTGTAGGAGAAGGTGGAAGAGATGGTGGAGGAGAAAGAGAAGAAGAAATTCAAATCTAGTCTAATGGCTTTCACAGAACAAAACAAATAGAAAGGAGATTTTTGAATGACTGATTTAGTTTTATTGAAGGGAATGGTCAGACTCAAAGAGAAAGGAACATTAATAGGTTTTGATTGTCAAAAAATAGCATAATTTTGGCAAAATTGTAAAAGCATTGCATTGGAATCCAGAATGTAGCCTTTTAGAAAATGTTTAGCAAATTAAGGTTAACTAGAGATTTTTTATTCTCTCATTCAGTACTAATATTTGTTTTGATATAATTTAAAACTTTATTCTTTATTCATTTATACAATAAGTACATTATCAAAATGATAGGGAGAGGAAAAATAAGGTAAACTTTTGCTATTCCTCTCCCAAATTTAGATAAGGTCACACATAGGTTCCGAAATAGGTTGTCTTGTAGTTCTTCAATTCACAAAATTTTCAGTCCTCAAGTATTTTCACAAAGTAGATTTTCAAATTTAGATGCTTCAAAACTAAACATAGAAGACATATTCCACATATCTTGTTATTACATAACTAATTATAATTCTAATATAATTAATATATTCTAATATAATATAATTCTAATTATGATTTCTCTTGAAGAAAAAATATATATATTTACTGTAGTATTTTTAATTTTTAGAACGATTTTGTTGACTCAAATTTCATAAATTTGTTCAATTTCTATGTTTTAGATTCTGTACTGTACGCTGAACACACACAAGGTTGATATGACAAAACTACTGGGCGGTCAAATCGGATTAGAAGACTTCATATTCGTTCATAGAAAAGGTAATTATTTATTTATTTTTATTTACAATGCAAATATTATTTTTTTATTAATTCTTATGAATATTATTTTAAATTAGTTGTAGTAATTCTAATAATTCTATCCATTGCCTATATACGAGGGCAGACAACAACTATGGTTCAGAACATATCAATCAGTCAATCAATAATTCTTTATTGTCATAAAACACAAAATGTTGTAACAAACGTCAAAGATACAATAATTAAAAACAGTCAGAAAAATTAGTACAACAAAATCTTTGTCAAATCTTCTTTTCATAGTGGAGCGGCAAAGGTAGAATCATAGATTGTTTATTCTATCTATGTAATATTTTATCCATTTATTTTATATGATAATTCATAAAATATCTTCAAATATTATTGAAAAAATGATCAAATAATCACTTGAAAATGGCATGAATGTCCGAAACATGTTGTGATAAAATAATTCAAAAAAAGGGCTCTGAGATTTGTATTTCTATCCATAAAATATCTATCTAATATTCTATCCATCTAAATCTATAGATTGCTTATTTTATGGTAGAATATATCAGGAAATGTAGCTGACAGTTTTCAAATAATGCTTCTATCTAAATGTCTCCGCTACCTTCTACCCTACCGTCGTCGCCCCATTATGATGTGATGCATTTGAATACAAGCATTATTTTCAACACTCAGCTACCTTCTCCGCTATCATCTACCTTCGCCCCTCCACGATGTTTTTTCCAAGACATATTCGGTGGATGTCTGCTTTTATCTTTCTATCACTTTCTATTTTCATTTGATTCAATTCAAAATTAATATTAGATCTGCATTTCCAGTTTTCCTTATTTTCATTTCAAAAGAACAATTTTGAAATTTAGAAAAGGCTTTATGAAAATTAGATGAGAGGGAAATAAGAAATGGTCAAACATTCTAATAAGCTGAAATACGGTATGTATAATCATAGAGAAACAATAGCGTGAGTAGATATCCCATGGTATAGGGCGTTTATGTCACAATTTTTACTGTTATCTCAAGCCGATTACTGTCGATTATTGTCGATTTTCACTGTTTTGATCGGGTAAGAGTGTATGAGCGGCATAATATGGGAGACTACCAGCGTCGTCATAAAGCTTCACAGGAAAGAACTACGTGGACTATCAGCTTGAGATAACAGTAAAAGTTGCGACATAAACGCCCTATACCATGGGATATCTACTCATGCTATTGTTTCTCTATGGTATAATTCACCCTACATCTCATTCATCAATAAATCTCTATTATTGCAAACAAACAGCAGCTTCGAAACGGCTAAAATTTGAATAGTTAAAACTGTAATTACAGTTTTAAATTAACAGCTCTATTAATTCAGCTTTAAAGACTTCCCAGTCTTATTGTTTCCATTTCCAGTCTTCTTCTTTTCTTCCTTATTTTCATAGTCTTATTTCTTATAATTTTGTCTGTAATTTCCCCATTAATATAAGTACAGTTTCTATATGTTGTTCTCATTCTAATCTGTATGATTGTAGGACGAGCAAAGGAGATAGAAATCACAAAGACTGAGGACGCACTAGGCCTGACCATAACTGACAACGGAGCTGGCTATGCATTCATAAAACGTATCAAGGAAGGTAGCATCATTGACGGAATCGAGTATATCCAGGTAATTGAACGAGGGTAGCGAGTTACTACTTTCGACTAGAGGCTCGAGTTGTTGCCCGTTCGTGGGTGATGCAGAACCAACCTTTATTTATTCAGTTTGTTGTTCCCTCCTTTTCAACCATTCATGTTCAGATCTAGTTGATTAAGGTGGACTGTCCACTAGAACCGTTTTTGCCGAAAACTGCCGAACTCGTCAGAACGATCCCTCAACAAAGAAAGGAATAGATGCTTTGACTAAGCTAAAGATTCAGAGACCCCTGCCATGGAACCTGTTGTATGCAGATGATGTAGCATTGATATCAGACAGCATAAAAGAAATACAAGATACTCTGGAGCAGTGGCGAGGAGCTCTTGATCCAAATGGGCTGCGCATTAGCAGGACCAAAACCGAGTATATAATGTGCAACTTCGACCCAGACACATCTGGTAGGACAAATCCAGATCTCAAACTAGATGGCATCATACTACCTAGAGTGGGCAAATTCAAATACCTAGGGTCAGTAATTTTAGACGATGGCACAATAACAGCTGATATAACACATAGAACAACATCTGCATGGAACAGATGGCGCGAGCTGAAAGGTGTCCTTTGTGATCCAAGAATACCCATTAGAACAAAAGGCAGGGTCTACAAAACATGCATACGACCGGTTCTACTTTACGGAGGCGAAACATGGGCTTCTTTGAAAACACATGAGCAAAAGATTCATACTACGGAAATGCGCATGCTGCGGTGGTCAGGAGGAGTTACCCTTAAAGATAAAATCCGTAATGAACATGTACGTGGCAGTTTCAAGGTAGCGCCAATTGCTGAGAAACTTGAAGAGTTCAGGCCTAGATGGTATGGTCATGTTATGTGAGGACCCGACAATCACGTGATGAAAAAGTGCCTGTCCATGGCTACACAAACAAGAAAAAGAGGTAGGCCAAAAACTACCTGGATGACGAATGTCCAGAAGGACATGAAAAATTTGTATCTTTCTACAAACGATGCCTATAATCGGAAGGAATGCCGCCTCAGGATTGGTAAAGCCGACCCCGCATAACGGGAAGTGGCGAGGATGAAGAAGAAGAAGAAGATTGATTATTGTGTTTAAATCTTTCTTTTATCTTATGTAAATCCGAATTAATCTAGTCCTAAATTTATCTAATTATTTAATTGTTCGTTCCAGGTTGGCGACCATATTGAGAAAATAGACAATATCAACCTGATTGGTAGACGACATTTCGAGGTGGCGAAATTGTTGAAGGAAATTCCGAAAGGAGCCGTTCTCACCATGAGACTGGTTGAACCACTTAAGGCTGGATTCTGTGAGTATTAATTAATGCTTGAAAACGACTTGATATTGTCTAAATCACTGTTTACATCAAATGTTTTCAAAATCCAAACTTTTCCAGTTCACTAGAGATTGATTATGGTGTAACAACCGAAACTAGCATCTCAATTTCTTGTAATAAACCAGTAGTTTTGACAATATCAAGCTGCGTACAGATATACGCGCCTCCAACTCGCTCCGCGCACGCTCCGCAATCGCTCCGCCCCCGCTCTGCACTCGCACCGATCATGAACGTTACGGGAAATGTTAGCTGTTCTCGCGTTCCACTCTTGCTCCCCGGTCGATCATCAATCGATCTGCTCGAGCGACGTTCGATTGCGGAGCAGAGCGTAAGTCTGTACGCACCTTCAAGTAGTTTACATTCAATATGGATATCTACTACAATATCACCTTTACAGCAACACAGAAAGCAAAGGTGCCTTATGCACTTAGAACATTCTTCTTAACACAATCTTATATTAATAAATTCATCAAATTGTCTTTTCTTCTTTAGGGCCACTCTTGAATATAAATGAGAATAGAAATTTAAGTACCCCTTATTGTTTAATCACAACATGTTTCGGCTATATGATGCCATTATCAAGACTCGATCAAGGCATCATATAGCCGAAACATGTTATGACCAAATCATTTTCAAAAGGGTACTTAGATTTAAATTCTCATTTATAATAAACTAGCCGTCAGGCTCGCTTCGCTCGCCATATCCGTCTAGCGAGGGGGCTCCGCCCCCTGGACCCCCGACTGGATCGGCCAAAAATGAGATCAGCGGGCTCGCCTGCATTTTTCATTTGAGCATGCTTCATTCCATCAGAAAGTCAAAGTACTGAGAAAACGCAGAAAAGCTAAGAAAAACGTTGATTTTGGGCGTATCTTTGATGAGATATTAAAGTCACCTCATCACAAAATTTTCAGACCCTAGCTAAACCTCTGTACCAAATTTGAACATTTTCTGTCTATTACTTGATGAAAGAACTGAGAAAACGCTAATTTTAAGCGTATTTTTGGCGTTATTTCAAATTCCTTCTAACACAACATTATTACACCCTAGCTGAGCTTCTGTACTAAATTTGAACATTTTCTGTTCATTTGTTCTCGATGAAGCTGGGAAAACGCTGAAAAACGCAGATTTTGGGCGTATCTTTGGAATTTTTTCCATTCACAATGTTCTCAGTGCGCCTCTAAAGAGCCAACTGAACATACCTACCAAATTTGAACGTTTTTGGTCCGGTAGATTTTTAGTTCTGCGAGTGAGTGAGTCAGTCAGTGAGTGAGTCAGTCAGTGAGTGAGTGCCATTTCGCTTTTATATACCGGGTTATCATAAAAGAATGGTGCGGTTTCAGTAATTCGTAGGAAGATTGTAGGGAAATTTTAAAATGTTATATTGGTATCTCTGAAAGCCTCTAACCCAAAAGTTTGTTTATAAGCTGTTCTAACCTCAACATCAGTTCTTGTACTGTTGTTGCGGTGAGTTTAGTGAGTTGCTATGTTCTCGGTTAAAGATAAAGCAAAGTGTGTTTTATGTTTGGAGAGAAGTTGAATATCGTTTGGACATTTGTCGAGCGACTAAGGGCTCCCACATTGAAATTTATTGATTATGTAAAAAAAACTGTTTGAGATGACAAATAAGATTAAAAAAAAACATTAATTGTAAGTAATTCTGTTTTTCTTTAAACAATGTTTGAAACCGCACCATTATTTTATGTATATAGAAGATATATGGATGTGATTAGTGTTTCATGTTGAAAGTATGATCAACAGTGAGGTTCAAATTATAAAGTCAGCACCTGATTAAAATTGGTGTCGCTATCCTTGTTTGTCGTTAGACAAAGCAGATAGCTCCATCCTTTTCCAACTCCGCACTGGTTCCAAATCATTAGTAGGTTGAGGAGAAATATAATGAACTACCAGATTATTTATCTCAAATTATAAAAATGCATTGTTAAATCATGAAAAAATATCTATTTTATTGGTGGATATAATATTTTCAAGATATAATTGACAATTCAACATAATAAAAAATCAACTATTGATCATAACCCACTTTCTGGACTAGTATATGAATAATATGATATTCGTGGGAGGGACATTTTTGGGCTGTTGGCCCTCCCCCTCAATCATTCTAATGACCAATTTATTTATTTATTTATATTTAACAATGCACAAATCAAATACATGATTGGAAAAGGATCAACATGCCTAGCCCAAAACTGTCCTCTTTCCAAATGTTGATAGTAGTAAGCCAATGTCTAAAAGGTAGGTTATGTTGCTCCACTTTGAATCAAATTCCGAGTCCAGAAATATACCAATTGTGTATCATTGTATCAATAAATGAATATAAGATCAGATTTAGCGGGATGACTTAAATCACAGCTATCTAATATAGAAGGTGTTCGAAAAAGAAAGTACGGCAACTATGCCGTCCTATCTTTTCATCTGACTTCATAACCTAAATCTCACTGTACGTGTGAGGAGTTTCCACCTTGGAATGTCACATTATTGTAATATTATATTTCAAATTCATATCTCTGTTATTGTATTGCATTATGGAAGTATAAAATATGATTCTATTATAATTTTTTCTTTAAATTTTTGCAGCAAACATTGAAGCACGGAGTAACCCTAGAAAAGGCAAGAAACCAGGTTATGGCACAGGGAAAGAAACTCTACGATTCAAGGCTAACGGAAAATGCCAGATACAAGAAGAGGTGAGTCATTTCCCCAAATATTCAAATATTCATTTATCAATACAGATTGATCAAATTACTATGATACCTCAATAATTATTAATAATTACCTATTAATTATTAATTTCTTACTCTTACTTACTCTCAGAGACATCTATTTGCAAGTCGACATTCGGCCTCATCAACAAAAAGCCTCCATGTGAATCAATCCATTTCAAGCTGAAAAAAATCAAATCAAGTTTTATTCAATGATAGCACTTACATAACAAATTCCGTTACACGAATGATAATACAGATCATTGAATACAATACTGTTTTCTTGAGAAAAATCTTGTCTGCAAACAGGTGTGAAATACATTCAGAACTCAACTAAAAATTCTTATGTCTTATTTTGAATGTGAACTATTATGTTAAATACAGCAATCATGAGCACCTCTGTCTCTAGCTACATAGTGGTAAGACTTCTGTAATAGTTATTTGTGCAACTAGTGCGCAAAGTGAGTTTGCTGCACCGAAAGAAACGTTTACGCCCGAGCCGTAGGCGAGGGCGGAATGGTTTCTCAAGTGTAGCAAACGAACTTTGCGCACGTATTTCACATTAAATTTTTCCTACAGTTACCATTGAATATGAAAAGTGGGTAATTATGGGTAAAATTCCCTGAAATCCATCAAATGTTTTTCTGTGTAATTTTATTATTAATAAAAACCTTAATTTATTTAAAATTGAATTATAATGATTAGTAATTCAATTGAAAATTTATGTTACTGCTTGAAGGGGGTTTATGTTATGTAAGCATTGAAATGACTACAATGAAGGCACATAATGGCAAGGCAACGCTGTTCTCCACTGCCATTATAACGTGGGCCTCACTATGAGTGTTTCCAACTTAATTTTGATTTTGCTGCGCTGATGCTCCATATAACCTACTAACTATTTTGCGTTGTCATGCTGCAAATCTGGAGTACGCAAAGTACTCACTTTGCGGCCTGGAATCAGTGCACAAATGGTCACTCTTCAAGGTATCTGTAGGAAAAATATAATTTTATCGGATTAGTATATTCTCACCATATATAATATATATCACTTTAATTCATGTACAAACTTAATCTTCTCATAATATCTGCTGGAAATATCTATCCTCTTATCGCTACAATGAATGTTTCTGGCCTACAATTCTTTGGAGCACTATTATTCACCAACATCAGACTTTCCGCGAATGTCGTGGGGCTTCATAAAAATGTTTTAGGTTTTCTGAATTTTGAAATTTGTATTCTGGCTGTTTACTTATCCATTCTTTTACTTTAACTTTTATTTAATTATTCATTTTAATCCAACAAAACATGATTACTCATAATCATTTTTTGTGTAGTTGAGAAGTTGATATTGTGGTAATTATTTATATTGAATGAAAAAGACTAAGAAATTGTCGAAAAACCACTGATTTATTGATAATTAGAAAGACCGGTTTCGGTTATTACACCATTGTCAATCTCTGATAAACTCTTAACCGAAACCGGTCTTTCTAATTATCAATAAATCAGTGGTTTTTTGACAATTTCTTAGTCTTTTTCATTCAACTCATAATCATCATTAACAGTAATTTGTCCTTTCTCTCTATCAGGTTATTGAAGTTCTAAAACTCTGAACCATGTATTGGGGAGACTTTCTAGCATTATTAAATGCTTGTATCTCACAAAAGTACGCTGCGCACACAGGGACAATAGTAGCTTCCACTAGCTGCTTCGGGAACGTGGAATTGGAATTGTCCGGAACTCAAATAATCTACAAATGGCATTTCGAATTCCGCAGCAGCTAGTGGAAGCTACTATTGTCTCTTGTGTTTTGGCTGCTAAAAGGTTTTTTGTTGTCGACATGAAGTAAATTTAATAAATAACATGAGTAGATTTCAATATACACGATCTATTTACTCAGTCATTTAGCATTACACAACTTCCAGAAAGGTTCCACAGGTTTAAGCCCATAAAGACTCCAATTCATTTATACGACAGTCCAAATAAGCTTAAGCTTATGTAGCTTTTCCAGATAATATATTTTTTATATTGTACAAAATTGGATTTTTTATCAATTTTCCTATTTTTCAGCCGAGTGGAGCCATGCAGATTGGTATTGATAACATAAATCAGCTACTTGAAAATTTCATGGGAATTAATGACAGCGAGCTAGGTAAGCAAAGTCATTTTTCGCCATATACTTTATAATAGTTTATATTCCAGTGATTTTATGTGGTCCACTCGTTCTAACTGATCATCAATCTTGCATGATCTTGCCACAGTTCACGAATGGGACTGAATTGGATGGTTGCGTCCACACGTTTCAAGTAAGTTCATATAAAACATAAATGTTTTATTTAGATGATTATTTCATAATGGAATTTTCATCAAACTATTTCCTGGTCTGCCAAACCAGACCCATGCCAAACGTCCACACGTTCAAACTTATCTGTCAAATCTGGCATGATCATGCAAGACTGACGATAAATTTGAGCGTCTGGGCCGGGTTTAAGAGAGCCGGATTGAAACAATAATTTGGTACTCTTAATTATTTTTTCCTCCAGCTACTGTCTAAAGTACTCACTTTACTCCCTGAAACATAATACTAAAGTGTCACTTTTTCGCTCTCGGTAGTAAAAAACTGCAAAACTCCCTAGGGAGTAAAAGTGACTCCATTTAAATAACATAGGAAGCATCTCTAATTCAAAAACTCACATTGTAATAGGCTAGAAGGTCTAAGCTCAGATGAGAAAGCATAATAGAGGTGTCTGTCATTGAGTCAACTGAATTCAATACCACAACAAGCAATTTGAACAACTCATGAAATATATGTTTGTATGATATTATTTTCTTATTTTGTAGACGATAAAAATTTAAACAATTTTAAAAATATTTTATTCTATTCAAAATACCAGCCAACAAATATTTTTGATCTGCAATTCAAATCTGAAACGCGTGATCTGGAGTCAGCCATTTTTGGTAGCCGCTCAGCTGATATAATTGTTACAACTTTTGCCGATAGATAGCGCAATCGGCAGTGCCAATCAGCCGACCGGTTTTTAGGTTTTAGATTTTAGGTTATGTTGTTAGGAAACATTGTCACCAATACGTAAGTTTTTAAAATGACTTTATTTGCAGTTTCTATAAAAAAATGTAGATGGAGGAAAAATGTTGTGTACATCACGAGCGAAAAATACTTTTTCTCCCTCAGGAAAATTGTTGCCCTCGGCTTCGCCTCGAGCTTCAAACTTTTTCCCACAGGGAGAAAAAGTCGTACTTTTCACTCTAAATATACAAATAACTATTTCCTCATGTAGTTGTTCAACTAATTCTTTATTTTTTATCTTATTCATCATCATCCTCTCTCCATTTTCCTTCTGCTACTCTTTTTCTCGTTCTCATTCTTTTTTTCTTCTCGTTCTTTTTCTTCTTCATCTTCTGTATATTTTTCTTGTTGTTCTTCTGATTCTTCTTCTTGTGGTTTTTTCTACTTTCCGCTTCTTCTTATTCTTCTTCTGCTTCTAGCTCCTTCATCTGATTCTAGCTTTCTCTTCTTCTTCTGGCTTTCTCTTCTTGCTTATTCTTCTTCTTCCTCTAGTTTTCTCTTCTTCTCCTGCTTCTAGCTTTTACTCCTTCTGCTTCTAGCTTCTTCATCTGCCTCTAGCATTCTCGTATTCTTCTTCTTCGTCTTCTTCTTCTTGCTTCTTCTTCTTCTTCTTCTGGCTTTCTCTTCTTCTTCTGCTGCTTCTAGCTTTTACTTCTGCTTCTAGCTTTCTCGTCTTCTTATTCTCGCTTTTTCTTCTTCTTCTTCTGGCTTTCACTTCTTCTTGCTTTCTCTTCTTCTTCTGTTTTTTTCTCCTCCGTCTTCTTCTTCTACCAGCGGTTTTTTCTACTTTTCCTGGCTTTTCTTTTTTTTCAATTCAATTCAATTTATTAAAAACACACAAAACAAGACACAACAAAATTACAAAGATTTACGAAACAAATAAAACACAATAAAATGTTACAAATATAAAAAACCATGGGCTTAGTGTTTGGGTGTGTTGGAGAAGAGAAAAAAGAGAGGAAGATACCTAGCCAACTATGGTTTCCCATGTAATAGGCTTTTTCTTTAGCTGCCTGTTTTTTCTTGTACTTCTACTGGCTCTATCCTCCACTCATCTTCATCATTTCTTCCATTCATGTTCTCTTTCTGATTTGTGTGCCTGTTATCACATTTGTTGTGACAACATGTTGACTATTTTGTTGTGACGTCATGTTGTGTGTTCCGGCAGCGACACAAATCTGGGAGCAGGCGGACGGCAAGCAGAACAGTATGGACTTCGCCGAAGCCATTGACAACTCAGACCTGGAGGACTTTGGATTCACTGATGACTTTATCATTGAGCTCTGGGGAGTCATTACCGATGCTAGATCCGGCCGATTGATACATAAAACTAGCTGAAAGGATTAGATAATAATAACTGAGAGGATATATAAAATATGATGCAAATTAATATATATAATGTGTTGAGAGAAATATTGAATAAAGTCTAATTTAATACTAATGTGGGGTGTTAGTTTTGATCGTGTAAACACATCCTTGAACGATGGAAGGAAGGAGTTAGCGAGGTAAATTTGAAATTTGAGATATTTCTTGAACCATAAATCTAGGTCTAAATTAATTTAGATTCTCATGAAATAAAGGGAAGGATTACAAACTATAATTGACCGAGCGAAGTGAGGTCTAAGATTCAAGTCGACGGTTTGGCATTTCTCTTTAATATGTTTAAATCTTTATATGTTGCGCATTTACGGCGAAACACGGTAATAGATTTTCATGGAATTTGACAGCCTTGCCTAAAAAGCAGTCGTTAGGTCATGTCAGAGGCCCTGAAATTGATCATTTGCGACCTGAAAACTCTGACACCAGACCTGAGCCAGCCAGGTCACTCGATATTATTATTATTATGGAATTTGACAGGTATGTTCCTTTTTTAATTGCGCGTCGACGTATATACTATAGTGAGGTCCACGTTATAATGACAGTATATGATCAACTTTGGTTTTGCTGTCCTTTTGTATCATTCGACAAAGCCGGTTGTACTATCCTTTACTAGGTCCACAACGATGCCAATTATGGTTTATATAATTAATTAATTAAGAAATATAATTAATTAATGCAGAAAATCGGCATTGCTATTCTTCTATCTTTATCCACTGCCATTATAACGTGGACCACACTATAGGTTTTTGGAAATTTTGCATTTCAAGGATAATATAAAAGGAAAAAGGAACCTCCTTCATACGCCAATATTAGAGTAAAAATCAGACTATAGAATTATTCATCATAAATCCAGCTGACAAGTGATTACACAGATGTGTGGAGAAGCCAGTCTGTTGCTGTATTTCCATAACGTCTATAGTTTCAATCAGGTACTTGTAGATGAGAATACTGCGTGAGGTCTACTGTTCACAGAACTACTAGTATCAATAATTGAGCTGCTTAGAATGAAAGTGGTCCAAGTCAAAAATGTACACTACTATAGTGAGGTCCACGTTATAATGGCAGTGGAGACAAATAGGAGAAAAACGTTGCCGATCCTCTGTCTTGTCAATGCCTTCTATAGACGGTAGCTAATACAGGTTTTTTGATGTAATATTAACTGTTCATTCTCGTTTAAATAATCGATTATATTTTATTAAGTTAGAAATTATATTTTTCAACAATTTCATACTGAATTTTTATAATTAAGATGAAATATTTTGTTAACTAGTAGTTCTGTGAACAGTAGACCTCACGCAGTATTCTTATCCAACAAGTACCTGATTGAAACTATAGACCTTATGGAAATACAGCAATAGACTGGCTTCTCCACACATCTGTGTAATCACTTGTCAGCTGATTTATGATGAATGATGCTATAGTCTGATTTTTACTCTAATATTGGCGTATGAAGGAGGCTCCTTTTTCCTTTTATATTATCCTGGAAATGCAAAATTTCCAAAAACCTTGTATATACGTCGACGCGCGATTAAAAAAGGAACATACCTGTCAAATTCCATGAAAATCTATTTCCGCGTTTCGCCGTAAATGCGCAACATATGAACATTTAAACATTAAGAGAAATGCCAAACTGTCGACTTGAATCTTAGACCTCACTTCGCTCGGTCAATTAAATGGCATGCACCCACATTTTTTTGGCTTTTCAGAGTCTGCCGCCACAGCAAGTAATAGTAGGGCTTCTTCTTCATCTGATGATATCATGATGCACTTCAGTAAATTGAGATGAAGTAGCCTACACTACCGTAAATTTTAGATGTTAAAAGTGCTGAACTGTTAGGTTAGGTCAACTCGAATATTCCCGCGCTCCACATTGCGATTATTTCGCTTCCCAGTATGCGTGCCCCAGCGTTGCGAATATTTTTCTGTGCCGCAGTCTGAATTCTTGAAAATTCCGCAACGAATTTTTACGCATCGGTATGCGCATACCTTAATACTAATGAGAGGCCTTGGTGTGTTTGTGGAAATATTCCAATCAATAATGGAATGGAGTAGGTTACAGGCTGCCGAAATGAGGTTTTTAAGAGCAGTAAAAGGGTGCACAAGGGAAGATAGGCTTCATAATGTTGATATAAGAAGCGAGCTCAACATAATCTCCATATGGCAGAAGATCGAAGAAAATCGGCAAAACTGGAAAGAGCATGTTGAAAGGATGGAGAGCGACAGGATTCCCAGGGCAGTCATGTTGTATAACCCGGTTGGAAGGAGAAGTGTGGGCAGACCCCGTAAAAGATGGATGTGATGGTGAGTTTGAAGTCGGAACAGGCAATTTGCCTAATCCTTGTAGGAAGACGACGACGATAATGGAATCTCATGAAAACTATTTGATTACGTCGAAACCACTAATTCGTTAAAAAACAATTTCAATGTTATGAAAACATCCTTTATAAATAAATTCTTGTCGTCTGATATACAGAGTGGCTCATAAGTCAGTTGACTCGCTGTTCTGTAGTTAACTTCATATTCATTGTTTATCGAATAACAATGAATACATTATCACGAACAACTATCAAACTGAACTGTGGTAAACAAATCTATACAGAGTTCGTGAAAATATACAGAGTTAGAGAAAATATATAAACTCTGACAGAGTTAGAGAAAATATATCATAAGAAGATATATCATGGTATGAGGCGTTTGTGTTCCAAATTTTACTCAAGCCGATAGTCCTAGTAGTTGTTTTTGGTGAAGCTATGTGACGCTGTGGTTCGATTTGTAACAACAGCTGACATTAAAAATTGCTAGCGTCAACTGACTTATGGGCCACTATGTATTATTATTTCTGTTCTTCAACAAAGATAGGAGTAGTGTAACCATAGATAAATAAGGTTGGTGTAGAGTGAATATTGATGTTGTGAAACTCTTCCATAATTGAAGAAACTTGTGATGTTGTCACAAAATCCACTTTATTTTAATAAAATTTAGTATTTTAATAAAATTTATTATTAAAATAAAATATATAATAATAAAATTTATTATAAAAATAATAATAAAATTTATTATTTTAGAGGAGCATGCTTTCGTGTGTGCTCACACATCATCATCTGTAAGCTACTGTTAAGCATGCTCCTGTAAAATGGTTATTTTTATCAAAATTAAGTAGATTTTATTACAACATCTTGTCTCTAGTATCTGCAATAATGTTGGTGTATTTGCTAATAATAACTAATAATATTGGTATCTTCTCTGTATGGTGTAACCCATCATAAGAGCATAGACGATCGACGGACGAATCAATGTAATAGGTTTCATAAGAAGTGAGCTACCAATTTGATGTAAACCCGCGCATACTGGAGCGAGGTAAGGACTAGCAGATGACGAGGTAAAACCCTTTTGAGTTTGGAAACTGTTTACCATAGAAAAACCTTTTGAGTTTGGGAACTATTTACCATAGAGAAACCTTTTGAGTTTGGGAACTGTTTATCATAGAAAAACCTTTTGAATGTGTAAACTGTTTATCATAGAAATAGATCCTACGTTTGATTCTAATATTTGAGAACAGCTCCATAAACACATACACAATTTGGAGATCCAGCTAATAAGGTGAGCCCAAGTTGGTCTACATTCAAATATATTATACAATAGAGAAAAGATCGCAATAGAAGATATCCTATGGTATGGTGCGTTTATGTTCCAAATTTCACTGTTAACTCAAGCCGATAGTCCTAGTACTGTAATTGTTTTTGGTGAAGCTATGTAATACAGGTAGTCTCTCATTCTGTGTTGTTCATACACTCTCACCCCAACCAAAACAGTAATAATAGACAGTAGTCGAACAGTAATCAGCTTGAGTTAACAACAAATCGGCTTGAAATTTTGAACATAAACGACCTATACCGTGGGATATTTTCTTATGCTATAGGCCTATTTCATCTATGATTATAGGCTACTCACCAAGAAAATGCTGTATATTATCTTTTCAAGATTTCAATAATATCTGAGATTAAACATTCCGTAGATAATTATATTTCTACATAGCCTGCAAATAGTGTGACAACGGTGCGGAGCTGGAGAATGAGGGAGCTATCTGCTTTGTCAAATAACAGACAAGGATATCAAACTAACGTTGATCAGGTACTGACTTTATCATTGTTGAGTGGTAGAGTGGACATTACTGTCCAAACTTCGCAAAGTCATCAAATAAAACAGACTAGTCATTCTATCCTATAACATGGATGTCACTAACTCAATTAATTTTTATTACTTTAAGCATAGAATAAACAATCTAGTATATCAAGTATAGAGGTTATCTCTGGTGTAAGCTATGAAGAGCCGTTCAAACGCATACATTTTTCAAGCACTATTTCAGGTGGTTCCACAGAGTAAACGGTTCTAAAATGTTTCCAACATTCTTCAATTCTTTCGTTTATTGTTTTAGTGTCAAAATTCTTTAACATTGTGACAAACTAACTGTTCCAGTATACTTCAACGTTAGTATACTTGTATTAAAGTTAGTTCTAGTTATCTAGTCTTGAACATTAAAGAGAATTACTTGACAATATTTCAAGATTTCCATGTTTGAAGGTTTAGCCTATTGGGTTTAAGCCTATATTCTATATTCTTCAGGCCTATTGATCCATACAACAAGTACATCATCAAAAATGATAGGGAGAGAAAAAATAAGATAACCTTGTGCTATTACTCACCCAAATTCAGATAAGGTTACACATAGTCCGAAATAGGGTAGGCTAAGTCTTGTAGTTCACTTCACAAAATTTTCAGTTCTTAACTATTTTCACAAAGTAGATTTTTAAATTTAGATGCTTCAAATCCAAACATAGAAGAAAAATTTCACATTATTATCACAAAAATAGGAAATATTTACATATTAAAGAAATAATTTTGAAGGACCAAAAAAACAAACTTAATTCTATATAGTTGATAATAAAAAGTGTATAAAATATTTACAGCATTTATAAACTCAGGGGTAGTTTGTTAACAAATATTAATTATTTTCAGTGTTGTTGTAGAGGTGATACTATGATAAGTATCCGAATTGAATGAAAACGATTTGATATTGCCAAACCTACTTATTTATTAAAAAGGATTCATGTAGGCTACTAGTTTCGGATGTTACACAATTATCAATCTCTAGTAAACCGTTAACTAGATATTGATAATGTATTTATTAGTTAATTTATTAATTCACAATCGTTACATAATACATCAAATATTGAGTATCACTCAAATAATGACAGGTGACATTTCAGAATAATAATAATTCTTATAATGAGTTGTATGCTAAAACTTTAATGGTAACAACTGCAACAAGTAAACAGTTTACTAGAAATTGATAATGGTGTAAAAACTGAAACTAGTAGTTTTAATGAACAAGTGGTTCTGGCAATATCTAATCGTTTTCAATATTGATTTGAGTATTAATCACCTTCAAATTTTACCTCATTGTTCCAATAATCCAAGTTGTTTTTACAATATCAAGCTGATATATATATATTAAATCTGTACAATTATATTAAGGCTACAAATGACAAAAATCTGGTGTGGCGCACTCACACAACTTTCCTTGCCGTTATGAAAATTGATCACCTGACGCTAGTGTTCCCGCGCATCTCAAGTCTACTTATAAACAAAGATCTGGCCAGCTGGTGACAGGACAATAACGCTGGAGACATACGAGGTCTGCTATCTCTTCATAGTGAATCATTTAATAGAATCAACAGTTGCCAACAGTTTGCAATTGAAATAATAACATTTTCTCGAATTTCGTGCTTATTTTCAATTTTAGGTGAAATGTTACTGAACATTAATTGTAGATTTTTATGCTTAATCTTCTCCACTCAAAAATTTTTGTTTAAATTTCATCTGAAGCCTGATAATTGGGAATCTAAAATCGAACTTTGCATAGATGGGGCGGAGCTCCTGAAATTTTTACAGATACATGAGACTTGTGGCAGTTGATAGAGCTTATCAATTACTATTTCAGGTATAAATTTGATCAAAATCGTTGGAGCCGTTTTTGAGAAAATCTTGAAAAACCCTGTTTTTGACAACATTTTCGCCATTTTAGCCGCCATCTTGAATTGCATTGGATCGAAAATGTTCGTGTCGGATACTTATAGTGTAAGAACCTTAAGTTCCAAATTTCAAGTCATTCCATTTACTGGGAGATGAGATATCGTGTATACAGACGCACATACACTCACTCATACACACACACACACACACATATACAGACCAATACCCAAAAACCACTTTTTTGCACTCAGGGGACCTTGAAACGTATAGAAATTTACAAATTTGGGTACCTTATTTTTTTTGAAAGCAATACTTTCCTTACCTATGGTAATTGGGCAAGGAAAGTAAAAATCCACTGCCAATATTGCTCATCAATGATATTTGAAAACTCATTGCTATAGTGAGGTTCACGTTATAATGGCAGTGGATAAAGATAGGAGAACAGTGTTGCTGATTCTTTGCCTTGATTAATTATATTTTTACATTGACAAAAATATATTTGGCATCGTTGCGGAGGTAAAAAAGGTTAGTACTACCTGCTTTGTCGAGTGATAGAGAAGGATAGCAATACCACTGCCATTATAACATGGACCTCACTATAGTGAAAGCAAATCATCATTGAAAAAAATAGACTCAGTTCAACACGAATTCTTCAGTCAAATTTCGATTCAAATTTACCGCCAATACAACCACAAAACAACCAGGACTTCCTAATATTTATACTTCCTGTATATAGAAGGTCCTGAAACAACCCCAAAATTTCCCCCGTTGGAAAATGCTGAACCCTGGCGGGAAAATCTGGAACCACCTTGAAACTCCCCTCGAGTTGGAGGGAGCTTTGATTCTCCCGTCTCAGTCAGTGTCCGACCTTCCGTAACGCAAGGGGTAGTTGCAGTCCGCACTTTTCAATCGGTTGATAAGAATCAGAAACTTTCTCACAAATCGGGGAAAAAGTGGGAAAGAGAGAGACAATTGGTGAAATTTATTGCCGGGGTGTCTCAATTTATCTCATTGAAATGGGGATGGATAGTAGAGTGCCGTAGGTAAGGGTTTTGAATAGATTTTTATAAATTGTTTCAAGATTCAAGATTTCTTTATTGCAGAAAACATTTATACAAATGCATAGCATCGTCATAGATTAAACATGGTAAATAAAAGTAATTACATTCAAAGAAATAAAAATACAAACACAATCATACAAACATCAAACAAAATACCCTCAAATTAGAAACTCCTCTTTTCTATATGGACATATAGAAGATTTCTATTAACATATTTTTTATGGCTATTTTAAAATTACCAACTTCTAGCTCTTTTAAATGTGCAGGAAGCTTATTATAAGCTCTTATACCGGGACTTTTACTTATACTTTTTATAGGACATGTGGATTCCCAAGTTTTTCGTTTTAGATTGCAATTTTAATCACCAGTCATTGAACTCCAAAAACAGCACGTCAAGAAATTCGAATCGAAAGTCCTCATTACAAATAATGAAACACTGGAATGGTGTCTAGAAATATCACGGATTTATTAAAAAAAAACCTAATGTCTTAATTGAATAAAAACACACATATGTTGACAAATTCTACACAGCTTAGAATATTCTAAACTCTAAACTGTGTAGAATTTGACAACATATGTGTGTTTTTATTCAATTTTGGAACGGTTCTACAATATTGACAATGACTCAGTCGAACCTATGGTCTTCAGTGTGAAAATTCGAAACTAATACTCCAGTGATTCATTATGGATAACTAGTAGTTCTGTGAACAGTAGACCTCACGCAGTATTCTTATCCACAAGTACCTGATTGAAACTATAGACCTTATGGAAATACAGCAATGGACTGGCTTCTCCACACATCTGTTTAATCACTTGTCAGCTGATTTATGATGAATAATATTATTCTATAGTCTGATTTTTAATCTAATATTGGCGTATGAAGGAGGCTCCTTTTTCCTTTTATATTATCCTTGAAATGCAAAATTTCCAAAAACCTTGTATATACGTCGACGCACAATTGAAAAAGGAACATACCTGTCAAATTTCATGAAAATCTATTACCGCGTTTCGCCGTAAATGCGCAACATAAAAACATTTAAACATTAAGAGAAATGCCAAACCGTCGACTTGAATCTTAGACCTCATTTCGCTTGGTCAATAAATTATCACTACATCTCATCAACAACAGAATCTGACAATCAGATTGTTTGTAAAAGCGATAAAAACCAGTGGCGGCTCGTCCATTAGGACTCTTGGAGGCCGCCCTTCCATTGGTAATTTTATTTTTTTAATTTCTTCAATCTTTGGGGAAAAAATAATTGCTTTTTCAATTTTTTTTCACAAATTGTATTTGAATCCAATAAGCCGAGAAAGTTCTTCTATTAAAAACCAACAACTACGCAGTTCAGTATTTTTGGACGCAAATCTTCAGGAGAAAACTAAGTTTCCGGCTGGAAACTTGTTAATTTGAAATGAATATAGTTCAGCTGAATCTGATTTGAATTAGTTGAACGTTGTATGACAATATTATTATTGCTGATGTATATGAAGTGTTGGAAGATCAGGTTTTGAAATACCGTAGTTGATAGACGTATGACGATGACATATTGAAAACCAATATTGTCTTAAATGCCAATTTATAAAAACTATTTGAGATGAAATTATTTGTGTACTAGAGATTGGCTGTAACAACGGAAACTAGTATCTCAAATTGTTTTAAAACGTTGATGGTTTTGACTATACAAAGTCGTTTTCATTCAATATCTGCTACAACAATACAGGAAACGATAATGTAGTTGAAACATTCAAGTTATATGGTATTGGGAAAACTAGGTGAAGAGTAGCCTACTAAAGCTGAATAGGTATGGAAATACGAAAACAAATTGGAGGTTTGTATTTTTCTATTTTATATTCTGTGTTTCTGAACTTAATGAATGAGTGACACCTGACTCAGCTGGCTTGCTCAGGTCTAGTGTCAGAGCATTCAGGTAGCACCTGATCAATTTCAGGGCCTCTGACAAGATTTGTTTCCAGGCAGCCGTGATCGACGTCTTTACATGTCCATCTCGGGAGTGCCCGAGAAAAATATCAACAACATAACTTATGATACTTCACCTTGAAATACAGTACGTTCTTATTGATGAAGTTCCCATTTTGCGAAATAATCTCTCAATATTTTTATGTCAAGCTGGCGTTTCGTTCATTCGTAATGATTTGACGACTACGGGAAAATTAATACGTTTGGTGTTTTATGTTCGCAGGCTCTACCATAATATCTATAATATAGTAAAGTAAAGAACTGGCTTATAGCCTACACGTACGGGATAGGAAATTCAGGAATGACGCATCATCACGTCTGAACTACTCAACTGATTAACTTGAAATTTTACATATAGATTCTCAATTTACCGAGGATGGTTAAAGGCCTATTTTGAATTCTTCAAGTTTTCAGTTTATCAAGTTAAAATAGACCCTTGCGAAGCACCGGTTACTTGCTAGTCATAAATTAATGAATAAGAGCCAAACGTATATTTTCGCGGTCGACGAATCTTTACGCATAAACGGAAACCCATATTTCGTGACAAAATTATAACAAAATTTGAAGGTGACTGAAACTTTTTCAGTGTTTCATCTCTCTCCATTGTCACTCATATGGAGAACCAAAGCCTTTCCAATGAATTACTGCTCCTTTGGGTAGAAAACAATATCATTGGTTCTTATGGGAGTATTCAAACATTGGCGGAATGGAAATGTGTGAACACACTCATAAAAACCAATGGTTTTCGTTCTTTGTCTGGGTAAACAGGATCAGAAAACAAGACAAACTCATTGGAAAACATGAATATATGGTTTCCGAGACTCTCGAATTACTTTTTATTTGTACATATTATTGGGCAGAGATGTTGATAAGATTTTTTCCCAGTCTATACAAATGTCTTCATCTCTTTTTCTTTCATTCAAGGTTTAGGCTCTTGCCTGTTCCAACTCATAACATTATATTATAATTTAATCTATTTCAGTACACTATTTACACTATTTTTCCTAAGATTCAAATTAAAAAAATGTTTGGCTATCCCATATTTTATATTTTTATTGCCATTTTCCGAGGTCTACCTGTTCCCATGGGGTGGTAATTTAGAATTTTCAAGAGAACCCTCTCTATTGGCATTCTGTTGACATGCTCTCTCCACTTGTTGCGATAGAATTCAACTTTTTCATTCATGTTGAAGGCACCTAGCTCTTGTCTTATATCGTCGTTTCGTATGTGGTCCCGGTGGTCACAGCCCTTTGTCCTGCGGAGGAATCTCATCTCTGCTACCTGCACCCTGCTCTCTAGACGTTTTGTTGTGACCCAAGATTCACTTCCGTATAGAAGAACAGGGGCAGCCATCACTCTGTAGAACTTCATGCGTGTTTCTTTCTCGCTTTCTTGCTGAGTGTCCCACTGATGTTCCCACATATTGATTTAAATTTACCTATTTTTAAGGTTGAGTGGTAGAAAGGACTTTCTAGTCCTAACTCCGCCTAATAAAGAGTATTTTCATTTCATTTCATTTCACAATCCAATTCGTCCTTGAAGCTGATATCACAACCGAGGTAGCAGTATTGTGACACCATATTTATAACCTATTTTTGGACAATTTCTATTAAAATTTGGAAAAGGAACAGTTTTGGCTTCAAGCCTCTCCCAATCACCAATCATTCATAGTTGAGAATGATAATGTATCTATCAATTTATAAATGAATAATAACTAATGTAATACCATACTCATACAATATCACAGTGCATCTGTACTCTCAAGCCTATAATCACAGCATATTGTATCACATAACGGCACTACTAGTAGTTCTGTGAACAGTAGACCTCACGCAATATTCTCATCTACAAGTACCTGATCGAAACTATAGACCTTATGGAAATACAGCAATAGACTGGCTTCTCCACACATCTGTGTAATCACTTGTCAGCTGATTTATGTTGAGTAATTCTGTAGTCTGATTTTTACTGTAATATTGGCGTATGAAGGAGGCTCCTTTTTCCTTTTATATTATCCTTGAAATTTCAAAAAACCTTGTATATACGTCGACGCGCAATTAAAAAACATACCTGAAATTCATGTCAAATTTCATGAAAATCTATTACCGCGTTTCGCCGTAAATGCGCAACATAAAAACATATAAACATTTGAACATTTGAACATTCAAACATTTAAACATTATAAGAGAAATGCCAAACCGTCGACTTGAATATTAGACCTCACTTCGCTCGGTCAATAATGTATGAAAACGTGCAATGTGCCGGAGATCACATAATTGAATTAGAATCTTGTAGACATGTATATGATCTTATGCTAAAAATTGGTGATTTGGAATTATAAGATGTCTTCAAGTCGCATCAGTGAGCTAGAATGGTAGGTACTTAACTAGATTAGCAATACAATTTGTAATGGGATGTATTTGGACCAATAGCAAGCTCGGAATTACAGCATCGGCCCACTAGAAAAGTTACTTTATTCTAGAAGCTACCAGAATTTTGAACTTGAAATATTTTTAACTCTGTGTTCCTGTGAAGATGATGTGATTAATATCCATATTGATTGAAAACGACTTGATAGTGTCAAAATCACAGTTTTATTGAAACTATTTTTGATATACCAGTTTCGGTAGTTATAACATTATTAATCCTTATTAGACTGAAAGCTTAGTCTAGTTACACACAAACATCGATTTTTGGACCTACGATTTTTTGCCGTACTCATAAATTCTATAAGATTGAACAGATGATGTTTGACCAGTTCAGTTTAATCTCATAGAATAAATAAGGACGACAAAAAATTGTATTAAAAAATCCGACTTGTGTGTAACTGGCTTAAAACATTGAGAAGTAGAATATAATATTATAGTGAGGGTTAAGCTCTGTGATTGGCCATTAGCTGATAACCAATGTAAGTCGAGCTCCACTGTCATTGGCCCAAACTATACACGCCCAAGTATTCCAAATATGGAGTGTCCAGTCTCAGCCAATTACAGTAGAGTTTCAGTTTTATGACAGTGTTTAAAATCACACGAGTAATTAATTCACTATTTAAAATTAATGGTTTCCAATAAATAGCTTTGGATCATCACTTTTCTATCTCGCTTCATTAATTACAGTCTCTTCAACACATAAAACGTTCTAAACATCAGACGTTATCATGTAGGTAGTACAAAATCAATTATCTATTCCATTTTGCTCCATCTATTCCCTCTCACATGAGACTCTCTATTCTCTATCACATATGAGACTCTCTATTTTCTCTCACATGAGACTCTCTATTTCCTCTCTCATAATGCGACTTTCTGTTCTCTCTCATATATGAGACTCTCTATTCTCTTTCTGATATGGGACTCTCTATTCTCTCTCTCTCTCATATGAGACTCTCTATTTTCTCTCACATGAGACTCTCTATTCTCTCTCTCATAATGAGACCTTCTGTCCTCTCTCACATAAGAGACTCTCTATTCTCTCTTTCTAATTGGAGACTCTCTATTCTCTCTCTGATATGAGACTCTATTCTCTCTCTCTCATATGAGACTCTATTTTCTCTCACATGAGACTCTCTATTTTCTCTTTCTCATTAGAGACTCTCTATTTTCTCTCTGATATGAGACTCTATTCTCTCTCTCATATGAGACTCTCTATTTTCTCTCACATTAGACTCTCTATTTTCTCTCTCATGATGAGACTTTCTGTTCTCTCTCACATATGAGACTATATTCTCTCTTTCTAATTAGAGACTCTCTATTCTCTCTCTGATATGAGACTCTCTATTTTCTCTCTCATATGAGACTCACTATTCTCTATCACATATGAGACTCTATTTTCTCTCACATGAGACTCTCTATTTTCTCTCTCATAATGAGACTTTCTGTTCTCTCTCACATATGAGACTCTCTAATCTCTCTTTCTCATTAGAGACTCTATTCTCTCTCTGATATGAGACTCTCTGTTCTCTCTCTCTCTATTTTCTCTCTCACATATGAGACTCTTTTCTCTCTCACTTTTGTCTGTCTCTCTCTCTCTCTCTCAGTCTACATGAAACGATGCACCTATTATAACCGTGTAGTACAAAATGACTAGCACTAACGGCGTTGATTACATTAAGTGTTTGGTTGGGGTGGTGGGTGTGGAATGCCAAACAAAGAGGTGTAGGAGGTGGGGAGGTTGTTTTCCGTGTCTTATCTCACTGACAAGCTTCCAGGCAACCTCACTGATACCCTCAAAGTCATCAGAAACCTCACAACACCCCTCTCCGGGAAACTCATACCCCTCAGCGTCTATCATACCAGTCACATGCATATCAAACCTTTTGAATCCTGCACAATTTTCCCTACTGGTTTCGTCAGTGTCTGTCAGGCTCCACACAGTCTCACATATTTCTCAGTAAAGTTACAACATTCTTCACAGTCTCGAACTAGCTAAAGACTCCCAACACTTCAAAAAAGATGCTAGTTTACTCTTCGATCTTGGGACAAACACTGGACAGTTAGGCTCAACTCACACTTACGCGACTCAAGTCGAGAAGAGACTGCGATTGTAGTCTCCTCTCGACGCAGCATGTGTTTTCAATAATGATGACACTCAGACCAGTCGACTCTATACTCCGAGCAAATCTTCTTCGGACTTGGAGGAATTTGCGGCGCAGTGAAATGGAGGGGGATCAGCCAATTGCAGTGATGTATTCAGCCATAAGAAGAAGCGCAGTTGTCAATTTGTCGAATAGAGTCAGTCGAGTCTGTAATTGCAGAGAGGAAACTGCCTAAGTTTGTCATGAGCGCTTGTCTACTCACTGGAAATTAGAGAACGCTGGCCGGTGCACAACGGCAACATAGCCGCCGTTGTATCCCTGCCGCTGTCTGCCTTCTCTGCTGCGCATGTCCATCCCAAGTAGGAAGATAATTTAAACGAACTATAGTCTTAGTTTTCACTTGAAACTTCAATCAGTCGCCATTTTGGATACAAATATGATAGAACATTTTTATTGATGTCATCTTCCTTGTTCGGAAAAGGCCTTCAAAATGATGTACCACACAATGGGTGTTTACATTAAAAATATTTGAGTTACAACCCCTCATTTTATAAACACTAAAACATTCAGCCGCCATTACAAGTATCATAGTAACGACTGTGAGACTGAGCCGAGCGTCGACTCGACATGTTGGTCTAGCCTCGACTTGAGTTGCATTTTCAATGGAAGTGATATTTTGTCATTTAAGATTAGATGGAAGTGAGGTAATGTTTTATGAAATTATCTACGATAAGACAATAATAAGAATTAGATAAAACAATATATTCATAATAATTATAAAAAAATATGTTACATGCTAAGTAGTGACGAATTAGATCTTATATTTTTAATAAAGTAAGGTTAGAAAATGAAGAAGCATGGAACTGAAGTAGTGACAATGAGCAAGAAAGTCGTAAGGTCGAGAGACTGGAGTTGTACGATTTGAGTCGAGGTAGTGTGAGCCTAAAGGTGCGTACAGATATATGCGCCGCGAACATGAGCAATTCACTTTTAATCAGCTGATTATATCTGTATTTTCACAGAAACGGTAAGATACAGATATAAAAAGCTTGGCATCAGCTGATTAAAAGTGAATTGCTCATGTTCGCGGCGCGTAAATCTGTACGCACCTTAGGAGTCTATTCTATTTTATTATTATTTTTTTTAATGAAAAAGACAAAGAAATTGTCAAAAAACCACTGATTTATTGATAATTAGAAAGACCGGTTTCGGTTAGTCTATTTTATCTCTCACAGTCTATTTTATCTCTCACAGCTCTGTCAAACTCTTCATAATCATCACAGCATTAATAGACTTCTGAAGACTCTGTTAGGACTTTTTTGGGGTCCACCAGACCCTTCCAAAATCCCTAAATCATACCTCACTCATGGTCTCTCAACTCAAGAATGCCTCATACAAGCTACAGCGTCTCTCATTGGTCACGGCACTCTTGGAGTCTCTCAGACCTCTCAAGTCGCTCTAAAGCAGCGTACACATATACGCGCCTCAACCCGCACCGAGCACGCCCCGCCCTCGTACCGCCCTCGTTCCTCCATTGCACCGCAGTCGCTCCGCCCCCGCTCTGCAGTCGCACCCATCATGAACGTTACGGAAGATGTTAGATCTTCTCGCGTTCCACTCTTGCTCCCCGGTCGATCATCAATCGCTCTGCTGGAGTGACGTTCGGTTGCGGAGCAGAGCGACAGTCTGTACGCACCTTAAGACTCCATAACGCTTCTGATATAACTTATCTTCTTATAGTCTCTCAGACTCATCTCAGTCCTCTCCGAATCTTCAGATAACCCCAATTATTTTATCATCCCTGGTCCAGTATACAACCTACAGCTCCCCTACACTCCTCATGAAACCCTGATACTGTCTTACGTCCCTTCATATCTCCGATAATACTTTCAGATCTCTGCAACACCACAACTATGGTAGACAACTTTTGGTAGAGAGTTAGTGGGGAGGATATTTTTAATATTCTTTCCGAAGAATGGACATTGATATGTCCAAAGCTCCACCAATTTATGTAGATGCATAACAATATAATTATCTATAGTTATTATATTACAAATTACTTTTTCATATCATATACAGTTCAATAATTATTTTCTTAGTCTATATTATGTAAATTCATCTATAATTTTGCTGTATTGTAAACTATTGTATATAAGTGTATAAGCCAGTATATATTGTAATCTACATAAATAAAGTACTCAATCAATCAATCAATCAATCAACTATCTCAAGTTCTTTCTCTTTTCAAGATCAGGTCTACCAGACACCTCATAAATACCCCCAAATCTCTCCAAACTTAATTTTGACCCGTATGCATCATCTCGGTTCAAAAGTAGATAAATTAGCTGTTAGTTTAGACCCGGAATTTGATAAACACAACTGAACCTTCATGTAATCGTAGCTCAGCGGAGAGATCCGTGGTCTAGTGGATATAAAGCTTTCGTAGCAGCATGGAGGTCTCGGGTTGAAACCCGGATACAAACAAACATTTCTAGCCAGGTCACTTTCAGGTTCACGTTAAACTGTCGGTCCCGGCTGATATATAACATTTATGAAGCCCATTGTCGGCTTAAATTATATAATCAGGCGAGATAGAACTTCCGTCAGGGACTCCCCACCAATAAAAGCCGGATTCTTTCATCATAGTTATATTTTATTCTTTTTATCGTAGCCATAGAAATATTCTTTTATCGTAGTTTAGCGTTTAGCAAAAAATATCTGGGCATCGAGCTTCGCTCGTTATTTTTATTTATTGATTAACAGAACACAATTCTCTAAAATGATCGTGTTTATATATTTTCACAGCTGGCTATATATGTCATCTTATGAATTTCGGGGATGCGATATTTTGATTTTTCACATACTCACTCGCTCACTCACTTTTTTACTATCCACAGCTGTTTCAGCCAAGGATGAATTATCTATCCTTTCAATGTCGTTCAGCGAGTTTTCCCAAGGATGAGACCTAGTGCAATCGAATCATATTTGTCATAAACCTACTATGCTCCAAATTTCGTGAAAATCGTTAGAGCCGTTTTCGAGATCCGTTGAACATAAATAACTTTATATAAATATATAAAAATACAGAAATTGCTCGCTTAATATAATAGGATAGTGGCGTCCCGACACATATTCATGTAATAAATTGGGGGCCAAATTTTCTCAAAATCAAACTATTGTATCAATACTTAGGATAATAGGACGCAAACATCCACTCTTCCCTTCAGTACTACTATACTCGGAGCTCAGCATCCTCAGCATCAGACAGATTTACATTCACAGACTTCTAACATTCACCAGAAAGAACCCACAACTCTTCATCAATTTGAATCACCCGCAAGGAACACGCAGAAGGAACATGGACTTGGCAATTCCCAGGATGACAACATCAGCTGCTCAGAGGTCAGCCACATATTTAGGACCAAACATTATCAATAAACTTCCAATACCTATTAAAGAAACAGTTCCAATCAATTCATTCAAATCGAAAACAAAAAAGTGGCTCCTGTCCAATAGAATCAATCATGGAGAACAATAATTAGTTCTATGAGAAATTTTCCCTACTGTTTCATTCTCATTTTCTTCATTATAATGATTTTTCCCATGATTATTATAAATGTTTTTTATGTTAAATTCTTATAAAATTTCTATATCTTAGGTTATCAATTTTCCTTTTTAAATTTGTGTATAGGAATGTGGTTTTTATGAACTTCTAATGACTCGCAAAGTTGTATCTTTATTAGAATTTTTAACTTTTGGCATAAAATCTTAAACAATAGCAAAATTAGTGGCATGCCGACACATATTCATATATAGTGGGGACCACATTTTCTTAGATCAGCAAATAATCAACCAATTGTATTAATACTTAGTAAATAATTGTACCTTATATGCTTTTTGTAATCATGTCTATAATTTGAATAAACTCCTCTGGTCGTGTTGTACCCTCGACCAGAGACATTATTATTATTATATTATTATATTATATTATTATATTATTATATTATTATTATTATATTATTATATTATTATATTATTATATTATTATATTATATTATTATATTATTATATATTATATTATTATTATTATATTATTATATTATTATATTATATTATTTGTAGATAATCATAGCTTATATTATGCTTTATGTAATCAACATGTTGTCTCTAAGACCCCTTACTTGATTCCCACATCTCTAATCCATCCCAAGCTATACTTCGTGGTCTCTCAGACTTCCACACAACCAACAGTACCCTCAGCCGCCCCTAAAAGGTCCCCTCAGACCACCACACCCTCCCCCAACAACGTCCCACAGATCCCTCACAAACAGACGTTTCTCCCTTAGAATTCTCCCCGAGCAAGTTTTATCCAGCCTTTAAATTAACTGTTGCGTCTTAGCGTTCATTCCCTGCTGGATAAACTTTGCATTTCTAAGCCCCAGGCGGGTAGACAGAGAGAGACTGAGAGAGAGTGTGAGATAGATAGATAGAGAGAGAGAGAGAGAGAGAGAGAGAGAGAGAGAGAGAGAGAGAGAGTGAGAGAGAGAGTGACAAAGCGAAGAGCTCTGTCTGTATTAAAAGAACACTAAGCCGGCTGATTGTGGTTAAGAAAAGGAAAAATAAGGAGAAGGTAGAGAAGAAGAAGCGGAAGAAGAAGAAGGAGAAGAAATAGGAGAAGTAGAAGGAGAGGAATAAGAATAAGGTGGAGAAGAAGGAAGAAGGTGAAGAAGAAGTGGAAGGAGAGGAATAAGAAGAAGGTGGAGAAGAAGGAAGAGGGTGAAGGAGAAGAAATAGGAGAAGTAGAAGGAGAGGAATAAGAAGAAGGTGGAGAAGAAGGAAGAAGGTGAAGAGGAAGGAGAAGGAGAAGTAGAAGGAGAGGGATAAGAATAAGGTGGAGGAGAAGGAAGAAGGAGAAGAAGAAAAAGAAGGAGAGGTAGAAGGAGAGGAATAAGAAGAAGGTGGAGAAGAAGGAAGAAGGTGAAGAAGAAGAAGGAGTAGTAGAAGGAGAGGAATAAGAAGAAGGTGGAGAAGAAGGTGGAGAAGAAGGAAGAAGGTGAAGAAGAAGGAGAAGGAGAAGTAGAAGGAGAGGGTTAAGAAGAATGTGGAGAAGAAGAAAGGAGAAGAAGGAGAAGTTGAAGTAGAGGAATAAGAAGAAGGTGGAGAAGAAGGTGGAGAAGAAGGAAGTAGGTGAAGAAGAAGGAGAAGGAGAAGTAAAAGGAGAGGAATAAGAAGAAGGTGGAGAAGAAGGAAGAAGGTGAAGGAGAAGAAGGAGAAGTAGAAGGAGAGGAATCAGAAGAAGGTGGAGAAGAAGGAAGAAGGTGAGGAAGAAGGATAAGGGAAGTAGAAGGAGAGGGATAAGAAGAAGGTGGAGAGGAAGGAATAAGTTGTAGAAGGAGAAGAAAAACAAGTAGAAGGAGAGGAATGAGAAGGAGGTGGAGAAGAAGGAAGAAAGTGGAGAAGAAGGAAGAAGGTGAAGAAGGTGAAGAAGAAGAATAAGGAGAAGTAGAAGGAGAGGAATCATAAGAAGGTGGAGAAGAAGGAAGAAGGTGAAGAAGACGACGGGGGAGAAGAAGAAGGAGGTCGAGAAGGAGGAGAAAAAGCAGAATGAGGAGGAGGAGTAGAAGGAGAAGAAGTAGAAGAAGAAGAAGAAAAAGAAAAAATGAAGAAGAAGAAGAAGAAGAAGAAGAAAAAGAAGAGGAGGAAGAATTGCAAGTGTTGTGCTGCGCTTGTGGTTTAATAGAGTTTTAGATTAGCGCGCTCTGATCTCTTTCAACATTACCCTCCATTCCATGGAATTGTTGAAATGCTCCAAGATAATGAGAAAATGGTAGTTCGGGTGAAGGGAAATAGTTGGGAAGCTCTGTTTTTCGATGATGTTGAAGTAGTCGTTAGATTTGTAATTTGTGATGATGTGGTAGGGAAGGTTTGTAGAAGAACCCCAACTTTTTGATGGAGATAGTTGATGGTTTGTTTGGATTTGATCTTCTACTATTCTTAGTTTCTTATCAGTAACATTGTCTTGGAATAGATTTCTGAGATATTTCTTATCTTATTATTGACCGAACGAAGTGAGGTCTAAGATTCAAGTCGATGGTTTGGCATTTCTCTTAATGTTTAAATGTTTATATGTTTATATGTTGCGCATTTACGGCGAAATGCGGTAATAGATTTTCATGAAATTTGACAGGTATGTTCCTTTTTTAATTGCGCGTCGACGTTTATACAAGGTTTTTGGAAATTTTGCATTTCAAGGATAATATAAAAGCAAAAAGGAGCCTCCTTCATACGCCAATATTAGAGTAAAAATCAGACTATAGAATTATTCATTATAAATCAGCTGACAAGTGATTATACAGATGTGTGGAAAGCCAGTCTATTGCTGTATTTCCATAAGGTCTATAGTTTCAATCAGCTACTTGTGGATGAGAATACTGCGTGAGGTCTACTGTTCTCAGAACTACAAGTTTGCATCAACATCGAGGTCTTTTATAGTCACCTGTGAGGGTAACCGTATTCAACCGATCCGTTCGGCCGTTGGATCGGACGAAACTGCCGGCCGTTAATTCGGCCGAATATGGTCGTCCATTGGAACAGTTTTCGTCAGTCTAGTTCAGTAGTTGGCTGGTTGCCAGAAAGTGAAGTGACAAGCTTTTAAAATTAAAGTTTTGAAATTTGAATAAACAAATAACCACTAAATTAGTTTTCGCCACACTGCACAGAAAGCAGCTGTTTTCCAGTCCCTACATAGATCTGAAAGACATTGTTTGCAGACGACTCTCGTCTGACGTCAGAATAGGTTTCTTTCTGGCCTAGGCCGGAAAGAGTGCCCTTTCCAGCCGCTAACATGGAACTAAGAAAGGTGATAAAAAAATTATTCATTATTGACTTAACTTTACTTTACATACTTGACTTTTGTCATTTGAAAGAATAAAAGGGTATAAACTCAACCTCCCACATAATTGAAAATAATCTTTTAGGTTATTTAGACAAATCAGAATAAGAAATAAAAATACTTGGACAATATCCTGATATTCAGATTACCTCAGATTTGCTAGAGCTATCACCTTCCACTTCTGCTTTCGGAAGTGCTTAGTAAACAACTATTCTCATATACTGTATATATATTGTTTATCTTTGTGTGTGGCGAAAAATAGCGTTCGCACCACGGGCAAAAATGTTTTTTCGGCTCTCAATCTTTTCTAGTCCTCGGTCTACGGCCTCGGACTTGAAAACCGATTTCGAGCCGGAAAAGTCTAATTTTCGACCCTAGGTGCGAAATATACTATCTCATTGCAATAATCTTATCTTCAGATCCCATTTGTTCAGCAATCTTTGTCCACAGATTCCTTTGAACATCACGACGATGATATCTTTTGTCCCGTATATCCCACAATGGAACATGCTATTGAACCAAACTTATCAACTTTTCATTGTCCATAGTTACAATTTTATAAAACAGAACACTTTCAAAAAGCAAAAACAAACAAGACTGTGAAACAGTTTTAGGTTATGAACACTTTGTTGTCTCAGCTCGACTAGTTAGTTCGGCCAGATAGAGCCGGAAAATCCCATTCAATTCGGATCAACAAATTGATCGGCAAGAGACGGCCGTGCACAGCCATATGAATCTGTCGCAATGGACGAGCATTCATTCCTTTCTTTGTTGGGGGATCGTTTGGTCGCGTTCGGTAGTTCTCGGCCGATGCTAGCTCGGACGAAATCGGTTCTAGTAGACGGCCCACCTTTAAGCGTCTAGCTCGATTTAACACTGTGAGAACATTTTTTAATTCATCTATAGTAATCATCATTCAAATTTTTCATCCTAGTCGAACAGATTCGCAGTTTGGCAACGCAACGATGCGTCTACCTGTGATTGATGGGTTCAGAGAGAACTAGTACAGAGAGGAAGAGAGATTGATTGATTAATTGATTGATTGATTGAGTACTTTATTTATGTAGATTACAATATATACTGGCCTATACACTTATATACAATAGCTGACAATACAGCAAAATTATAGATGAATTTACATAATATAGACTAAGAAAATAATTATTGAACTGTATATGATATGAAATAGCAATTTGTAATATAATAACTATAGATAATTATATTGTTATGCATCTACATAAATTGGTGGAGCTTTGGACATATCAATGTCCATTCTTTGGAAAGAATATTAAATATATCCTCCCCACTAACTCTCTACCAAAAAGTGAGAGAGATTGATGAATAGAGGAAAATATATATTATTTATTCATTCATTTATACAAGAAGTACATTATCAAAATGATAGGATGAGGAAAAATAAGGTAACCTTGTGCTATTCCTCTCCCAAATTTAGATAACACATAGTCCGAAATAGGTTAAGTCTTGTAGCTATTCAATTCACAATATTGTTAACGAAGAATGAATTTGAAAAGAGACGATGAAGAGAATCCAGAGAAACCCCTGGAAAGAGATAGTATAATAAGAAGAGAAAGGAGATACTGATGGCAAACTGAGATGATACAAGAGACTACACGCAAGAGCAGAAAGAGAGAGATTAGATTAGATTATTAGATTAGATTTCTTTATCTATGTATGTTACAATATTTACTGGCGTATACACTGAAAAGACGGTAATGCTAATTATTCAACGATTCTCACGATAACGATAAATAGAATAACGATAATATAAAATTGTAATGTAACTTCAAAAATCGGCGGTTTTTCAACAAATAATTGTCGATTCTCTAAGAAGAATATAAAAATCTGGTGTGGCGCACTCACTCAACTTTCCTTGCTCATTGAACTGTAAGCCCCATTCTTAGAGGAGAATAATTTAGGGGAATAACAAACATAATGACGATTGGCAGCAACATATTTGAAACTACGACCAGACTACTGTATATGTGAAGGCTATATATAATTGTTCTCAGAGTACTTTTTCCTTTTTGTAAATAATTGTGAAATTCAATGATATTTTTCGAAAGTCGTCAAAACAGCTGTTCTACAGATGAAATATCTGGACTATGTGTTCTTTTTATGAACTGCTCTACCTACCTACCTCATGCACGAGAAGGAGGTTACAAAGTCCAAGGATGAGTGATTGATAGAGAGGAGGGAGAATGAGAGAGAGAGAGAGAGAGAGAAAGAGAGAGAGAGAAAGAGAGAGAGAGAGTGATTGATAGAGAGGAGGGAGAATGAGAGAGAGTGATTGATAGAGAGAAGGGAGAATGAGTGAGAGAGAGAGTGCATCATAGAGAGAGCGTTGAACAGGTAGGCTATGTTTTGAAACTGGAGGTGTGAAATACAACAGGCTTCAGCTTATTGGACGAGATCGTAACCAACGGGGGGACAGGGAACCCCTTGGGAGGGTCAAACGGGGTGCTTGAAAGTTACTCCCCAGTGGAGGAGGAGGAGGAGGAGGAGGAGGAGGATGTGGATGTGGAAAAGGTGGGAGAGAAAGAGGAGGAAGTGATGGTAGAGGAGGGAATGAGGAAGAAGAGGAGGAGGAGAAGGATGAGCAGGAGGATGAGGAGGATTAGGAGGAGGTTGAGGAGAAGAAGGAGGAGGTTGATGATGATGAGGAGGAAAGGAGGAGGAGGAGGAGGAGGAGAAGGAGAAAGAGGCGGAGGAGGAAGAGGAGGAGAAGAGCTGATTATTGATTTACATGACGGGAGCGCACTCTTGAAATGACTGAAATAGGCCTGTATTGGTCGTCACGTGACATTGTAAGGTGACAGCTTTTATCGTGATATACCTGATGCCTCACTAACCTCGATTTCTTCTTCTTCTTCTTCTTCACCAGTTTATTCCTTTTTTCTTCGACATCCGCATCCTACATTTCTTCACTTCTATTTGATACTTATCCTATTTTCAATTCGTTGTCCTATTCTCATATTTTCAATCTATCCCTTGAAGTTCGTGAATCGTGATCTTTCTTTATCGGTAGTTTTCTTTTCCCGTTCATCTTTGAAAACTTCTTATTGTTTTTTTGGTCCTTATTTCCTTTTCCTCTTATCCTTCATGATTTTTTCCTAGCTATGTTCTTTGCTTTTCACCTCTACATCATATTTTCAAACCTCCTCTCACCCCTTCTTCTTCTCTTCCTCCTCCACCTCCTCTTCTTGTTCCTTTATCTCTTCCTCCTTCTATTTTTTTTCTATTCTCCTCCTCCTCATCCTCCTCCTTCTCATATTCCTCCTCCTACCTCCTTTATCTCTTTTTTCTCTCTCTTCCTCTTCCTACTCATTCCCCTCCTTGACCACCTCCTCCTCCTCCTTCTGATCTTCTTTCTCTTCCTCTTCCTCCTCCTCCTTAAACACCTCTTCTTCCTCCTTCAAATCTTCTTCCTCTTCCTTCTCATCATTCTCCTTCGCCCCTTCGACCACCTCCTCATCTTCCTCATCCCGTTTCTCCTCCTACATCACTTCCTCATTCTTATCTTCTACCTCCTCCCACCTCCTGCTCTATCACTCCTCTTTCCTTTTACTCCACCCCCTTTCCGAACCTTCTGAGTTGCATGTACGAATCACAGCCCAGCTTTTCATAAGCTCTATCATAGCTCATATATACATCTATATCATGACTGATACAGCTCTATCATGAAGAATTCCTTATATGATATATATATTATGGCTCATATATATGTATATATACTGGCCGACTGAAATTTCTTCACAGCGGTTTGACAGGACGAGCAACTTATATAATATATGTATATATATATATATATATATATATATATATATATATATATATATATATATATATATATATCGCATGCGAGGAATAGAAAGGGATGGGTATTATATTATATGCATATATCTGGTTCAAGAAGTCCAATATATATTATATACAACGCATGTAACTGATGCCACACGCCTGACAAAAGCCGAGAAACTTCTTGAAATAGATATATGACACTCACCCCTAGATGCCTTGCATGCGATAGAAGTCATGTGTGACAACCTATTGATTCCAAGTTCAAGATCTGGTGAAAGCGGTTAGCTGAGTGTCAAGTTGGTAGGCCTGTTTGAGTATTTGGTGAATTGAATCACGAACCTAGAGAAGATATCATTCTATTACTATAGTCAACCGCACGAAAATAGTCCGATTGAAATTGGAATAGGGAAAAATAAATCTCACACTGGCGCACAAGGAATCTTCCTTTTGCCTGTGTTTTTGCCTCACCTACTGTACTTATGCATGTGATCATAAATTGAATCTTCATTTTAAGACTATTGTTTGTAATGTAAAGGATATCATTTCGTTATTATATCTAATTAAATAAATGTATGTATCTTGGTTTAAGTGCAGTAGCATATACTTATATTTATTTTTTGTAAAGCTTTTTTGTATTTTGTTTTTGGCAAATAAAATTCATTCATTCATTCATTCATTCAGGTGAGTGCCAAGTTTCCAAATAAGATTTGACCAACGTTGTCTACAGCTGATTATGAATGAGACGATTCCATTTCATTTCTATGGTCAACCGCACGAAAATAGTCCGATGGTGATTGATAGATCAAAGATATCGTTTTGTCATCAGATTATATATTTTTCAACAGTTTTTTGCATCCAGGGTTGCATGGATCCATCGTTCAGCCCTCCACCATCTTTGTACTCGCACCACAGATCCCCACACCTCATAACGAGCTGCTATTTTGGCTCGTTCTTCCACAATCAAGAGAGTGGGCATTTTTAAACTGAAACAAATGAAAATAGGTGTTAGACACAACCTCAAGGAGTGCTCTATCTAACAAAAGTAGTTCTAACTAGATTGGTTCATAGATAAAGAAATTATAACTGTATAAAAATAGGGAGTGACTTATCACACACTCTGTAGATGTAATAGTATATTTCGCACCTAGGGCCGAAAATGAGACTTTACCGGCTCGAAATCGGTTTCCAATTCCGAGGCCGTAGGCCGAGGACTAGAAAAGATTGAGAGCCGGAAAAACATTTTTGCCCGTGGTGCGAACGCTATTTTTCGCCACACAGGAAATTAAACAATATATATATGAGAATTATTGTTTATTAGGCACTTCCAAAAGAAAAACTGGAAGGTCATAACTCTAGCAAATCTAAGGTAATCTGAATATCAGGAAATTGCCCAAGTATTTTTATTCTTTATTCTGATTTGTCTGAATATCCTAAAAGATTATGTTCAATTATGTAAGAGGTTGAGTTTATACTTTTTATTCTTCCAAATTACAATAAGATGATATTATTATAAATGTTTCGATTCTTGAATAATAAACACAGATAATGGAAAATTTTTTGATCAGCTGGTTTAGCACACTTGAAATTTGGCCAATCTGAATGTCAACGTCATCAATGCTTGTTGTCGTTGACTTCTGAAGTTTAGGTTAGAAGTTCTATCCTACTCTGAAAATCGAATTTGAATAGTTTATAATATCTTATTTGTATTTCATTCATCCAAATAAAATGGTAGTATATTATTGCAGAATACTTTATTCAATATTCTAGAAGCATAAACTGATTCCGTTTCATAAACTATTCTTTAAACACGTTCACATCAAATCAGAATCAGCTGACTTCAAGGTTATTTTACAGCCCTAGGGCCATAAAAATTTCACCGCCCTGGTCAGAAAACAATCACTTTCGGCCTCCATATGACGCACGAAAACCAGCTCATTACATCCAAGTGGGGCGAAAAAATAGTTATTATCAAACGAAAATCCCAATTAAATGCTGTGAATCTCCCCGAACCCCGAAGTATTCTGCTACTGCAAATATTGACAACAGGGTAAACAGTTAGATGGAAATTTCACTAGTAGGCGAAATTGGTCCAGACTGGATCTCCTTTTACAAAATTCACATAAATTCTTCTCCAGGCTATAAAATAGTGTAGAACACGAATATTTCTGAAAGGTTTTATAGCAATTTGGATGCGTGGCAGGTTCGATTTATCACTTTCTACAAGCTCTATATCTATACAAGGATCTTGTAGTCTCTCTATACAAGAGTTACACAAGAGTTTTCCTTTGTTGGGGGAAATATAGCTTGCCATAAAATTTCTCCTCAGGGTTCCGACAATTTTCCGTCGTATTTTTACTACTTCATATCATTCTGGAACTTAGTTACATGTGTTGTGCTGTGGGATTTTGTGTGGAATTGAATTATACGAGAATACTTACAAGATTATAGTCTGTTGTAGTTTTGGGAAACTCTCAGGATTGACTCTCAAGCTGTACTATATTATTATAGTGAGCTTATTTTTTATAGTTAGCTAAATATACTATATTGTATAGAAGTTTTGTGTATTTTTGGCTTCAAAATTTTTTAGAATAACTTAATTAAAATTTTCAAAGTGCAGTGATAATTAAGTGTTATATTTAACTATAATTGGTGTTTCAATTCTTCTAAATTTAGAATTTCTTGGTAATATATATTTTTGGATTAAAATTGAACTTGAACTTTTTGCAGTAGAAACATTTTATTTTCAATAAATATTCTTGGACAGAACTTTGAACTTTAAATTTCCTCAGTAAGAACATAATCTATTTCTTCGGACATTTCATTATTTATCAAAATTTGGGAACAGAATAGTTTTGGGCTATGCCTGTTGCTCTATCCCGATCATATTCATATGATTTGTAATTATATCAACGAATAAATAAATTTGTGAATATTTCCTATTTTAGTTACAATAATGTGAAATATTTCTTCTATGTTCAGTTTTGAAGCATCTAAATTTGAAAATCCACTTTGTGAAAATACTTGAGGACTGAACATTTTGTGAATTGAAGAACTACAAGACTTGACCTATTCCGGACTATGTGTTATCTAAATTTGGGAGAGGAATAGCACAAGGTTACCTTATTTTTCCTCTCCCTATCATATTGATAATATTCTTATTGCATATATAAATAAATGATGAAAATTTATTACGAAATCAAGTGAAAATAAATATTTCCTTGGTGAAAAAATATATTTAAGATATAGAATTAATAATTGTATGATTAACAAAAACAAACAAATGATATAACAAATAAACAGCTGTAGTTTTCTGTGAAGTGTAAAGTTTATAACTCAAAAATTTCAAGTTTCATTCAAAATTTAAACTTTTTGAATAATTACTAAGTTACTGTTCTAGATTTTTTGATTGTAGACTCTAATAGTACCTATTTGATTCAAAATATACTCGTTTATCTGAGTATTGAAGAGCGTAAATTGTATTTTGAAAAGTGAAAGTGACATAACCAACATTTTGATTTGGACAGTATAGTATAAATTGGAAATGGAACAGTTTTGGGCATGAGCCTGTTGTGCCTTTCCTCATGTTAAGTATTTGTACATAATGTGATAAATAAATAAAATAAATAAATAAAATATTATACAATAAAATAGTGTACTTGAATGACAGCTAATACAGAAAGCATTAGTAACAGAGAGTCGTCCTATCATTTCCACTAACTTAGAATAGAATAGAATAAATAGAAATAGTCTTTATTCATCAGATGTAAGAAATACATTGGAACAGTGCAAATAAATGAAATATATAGATATAAATAGCTAGGCTAGCCTAGTATAGACAGATAAGTCTCGGTTTCGTCAAAAATCAATGTTAAACTCTTGAAACGAATACAGCGAGAATTTGACCAAATATTCCCTTAGATACTTTGTAAACATTCTTGGATCTTCTTATATTTGGAGACTGCTTGGTAACTTTACAAAACACTTTTTACCTCTGTATATGGTTTTTTTCGTAAAAAGATCTAATCTGTGCCTCTCTATTATACGACCAAACCTTGTATTGTAACCGTGAGTGTTATTTCTCAAGTTTGTGTCAGCAAATTTTTTGAAAAAGACTATAACATCATTGTCCATATATTGTTAAAATTTCCAGGTCTGAGAAAGCTAATTTTACAGAATCAGTTCTATTGAGGTTCAGCATAATTCTGATTGCTCGTTTTTGCTGTTTTAGAATTGAACCTGGATATAAGTTTCATCACAAACTGATATAATCAGGAAAAATTAATTTCTGATATGTTGTTTCAAGTAAAAACTGAAAGAGTTGATTTTGCTCAAATCATTGGAGACCATCATCTAATGATCGTAATAATTTTATTAGTCTCAGTTGTTTACACAGGGCACAAATTACTCAAGTTTATTGATGAAAACAAACACATTTTTCCCGATAAGTATTAATCTTTAAGCTTTAGTGTCCAAAAATAAAATCCAAAAATAGCCCAATCATCTCTCAGCACTAACTCCCTTGTTTACTCGCCCTAAGCTTTCCATGCTCCATTTGACTCAACTGTCTTTTTTCTTCTTCTTTTTCTTCTTCTTCTTCTTCTTCTTCTTCCTCTTCTCCTTGCTCCTGTATTCTTCCTCTTCTTTTTCTTCTTCTTCTCCTTCTCCATCACCATCTCCTTCTCCTACTCCTCCTCCTCCTCCTCCTTCTCCTCCTCCTTCTCCTCCTCCTCCTCCTCCTCCTCCTCCTCCTCATCCTCATCCTTCTTCCACTGTCTTCTTCTTATTCTTCTCCTGCCTCTTTTTCCATCTCTCCTCCACCTTCTTCTCCTCCATCGTCCTCTCCATCTCTTTACACCATTTTCTTCCACTGTTATTGTCTTATCCTCGAAGGTCGTCTGGGGCAGTTATCGTTTTTCAACCAACATATCGGTATATCGACTTATCGACAATCCATCAATATCGATTCGAGCAATTCCCGCAGCAACTGAAACCAACAAATTGCATTGAGACTGACGTGAGCTGGCTTTGTTGTGGCTTGTTTCTCACTCTCTCTCTCTCTCTTTCTCTCTCTCTGTCTCTTTAAGGGTTGTGTGGTAGAGAGGACCACTCACTCACTCACTCACTCGCAGAACTAAAAATCTACCGGATCAAAACGTTCAAATTTAGTAGGTACGTTCAGTAGGCCCTTTAGAGGTGCACTAAGAACGGATTTGGAAAAATTTCCAAAGATACGCCCAAAATCTGCATTTTTCCAGCGTTTTTCCGCTTTATCGAGAACAAATGAACAGAAAATGTTCAAATTTAGTACAGAAGCTCAGCTAGGGTGAAATAATGTTGTGTTAGGAGGAATTTGCAATAACGCCAAAGATACTCCCAAAATTAGCGGTTTTTCTCAGTTCTTTCATCAAGTAATAGACAGAACATGTTCAAATTTGGTACAGAGGTTTAGCCAGGGTCTAGAAATGTTGTGATGAGGTGACTTTAATATTTCATCAAAAATACGCTCAAAATCAACGTTTTCTCAGTTTTTCTGCGTTTTCTCAGTACTTTGACTTTCTGATGGAATGAAAATGTTGTGATGAGGTGACTTTAATATTTCATCAAAAATACGCTCAAAATCAACGTTTTCTCAGTTTTTCTGCGTTTTCTCAGTACTTTGACTTTCTGATGGAATGAAAATGTTGTGATGAGGTGACTTTAATATTTCATCAAAAATACGCTCAAAATCAACGTTTTCTCAGTTTTTCTGCGTTTTCTCAGTACTTTGACTTTCTGATGGAATGAAAATGTTGTGATGAGGTGACTTTAATATTTCATCAAAAATACGCTCAAAATCAACGTTTTCTCAGTTTTTCTGCGTTTTCTCAGTACTTTGACTTTCTGATGGAATGAAAATGTTGTGATGAGGTGACTTTAATATTTCATCAAAAATACGCTCAAAATCAACGTTTTCTCAGTTTTTCTGCGTTTTCTCAGTACTTTGACTTTCTGATGGAATGAAAATGTTGTGATGAGGTGACTTTAATATTTCATCAAAAATACGCTCAAAATCAACGTTTTCTCAGTTTTTCTGCGTTTTCTCAGTACTTTGACTTTCTGATGGAATGAAAATGTTGTGATGAGGTGACTTTAATATTTCATCAAAAATACGCTCAAAATCAACGTTTTCTCAGTTTTTCTGCGTTTTCTCAGTACTTTGACTTTCTGATGGAATGAAAATGTTGTGATGAGGTGACTTTAATATTTCATCAAAAATACGCTCAAAATCAACGTTTTCTCAGTTTTTCTGCGTTTTCTCAGTACTTTGACTTTCTGATGGAATGAAAATGTTGTGATGAGGTGACTTTAATATTTCATCAAAAATACGCTCAAAATCAACGTTTTCTCAGTTTTTCTGCGTTTTCTCAGTACTTTGACTTTCTGATGGAATGAAAATGTTGTGATGAGGTGACTTTAATATTTCATCAAAAATACGCCCAAAATCAACGTTTTTCTCAGCTTTTCTGCATTTTCTCAGTACTTTGACTTTCTGATGGAATGAAAATGTTGTGATGAGGTGACTTTAATATTTCATCAAAAATACGCCCAAAATCAACGTTTTTCTCAGCTTTTCTGCATTTTCTCAGTACTTTGACTTTCTGATGGAATGAAAATGTTGTGATGAGGTGACTTTAATATTTCATCCAAAAAAAAGGCCAAAATCAACGTTTTTCTCAGCTTTTCTGCATTTTCTCAGTACTTTGACTTTCTGATGGAATGAAAATGTTGTGATGAGGTGACTTTAATATTTCATCAAAAATACGCCCAAAATCAACGTTTTTCTCAGCTTTTCTGCGTTTTCTCAGAACTTTGACTTTCTGATGGAATGAAAATGTTGTGATGAGGTGACTTTAATATTTCATCAAAAATACGCCCAAAATCAACGGTTTTCACAGCTTTTCTGCGTTTTCTCAGTACTTTGACTTCCTGATGGAATGAAGCATGCTCAAATGATAAATGCAGGCGAGCGAAGCGAGCCCGCTGATCTCATTTTTGGACGATCCAGTCGGATGTCCAGGGGGCGGAGCCCCCTGGCTAGACGGATATGGCGAGCGAAGCGAGCCTGACGGCTAGTATGTTATATTTTCTACTCTGAAGATAGGATTAATCAGACTATAGAATTATTCATAATCAATCAGCTGAGAGTGGATTATTCATTGCATGCATTACACAGACGTCTGGAGTAGCCGTTGAACAGGTGACACCAGATACTTGTGGATGAGAAAACTGTTTGAGGTCTACTGTTCACAGAACTACTAGTTAACAAGATTCAATGCGTGAGAGAGGAAGATATATGATGTGAATGGAACATGTGCTTGCAGTTGGGTCAGGAATAATCAAGGATTGGAGGGCAGTGAAATGTTTACAAAGAGGGCCGAAAATGGATTGCAGTGTAGTTGCATAGATGAGGGCCCCCTTCATGTGAATTCTGTACTGTGAACTCAAAGCAGGTCACTGAGAGAGAGAGAGAAAGATAGAGGGAGAGAGTGAGAGAGCGAAAGAGACAGAGAAATAGTGTGAGAGAGTGAAGAGTGAGAGAGTGATGGAGAAAGAGAGGGTGAATGAGAAACAGACCTTTTTTAATGAGAAAAAGAGAGTGAGTAAGTATGAGAAAGAGTGAGTGAAAGAGAGAGTGTGAGTGAGAGAGAGAGAGAGAGAGTTAGAGAGAGAGCGAAAGAGAGTGAGAGTGAAAGTGTATGAGGGAGTTAGAAGTGAGTGAGTGATGGGGAGAGAGAGACAGACGAAGAGAGATGAAGAGAAAGAGAGAGTGAATGAGAAACAGCTCTTTTTAAATTAGAAAAAGAGAGAGTGAGTAAGAATGGGAAAGAAGGAGTGAGAGAGAGAGAGATTGTGTGAGAGGGTGGTTGAGAAAGAGGGAGTGAGAGAGAGTGAATGAATGAGAAAGAGTCCTTTTAAATGAAAAAGAGACAAAGTGAGGATGAGGGAGTGAAAGAGAGAGAGAGACAAAGAGAGAGAAAAAGAGATAGAAAGAGAGAGAGAAAAGAGGGAGAAAGAGAGAGTGAGTTAGTGATTGCATGATTGATTAGAACAGTTAAAATAAGAGAGAAGAAGAGATAGTTTTTTCTGCTTCCTAGGTGTCCGTACTCTCCTCTAGAGAGAGTGAAGAGAGAGAGAGAGAAAGAGAGAGAGAGAGAAAGAGAGAGAGAGAGTGTGATGGTGAGGGAATGAGAAAGGGTCATTCTGAATCGAAGAGAGAGTGAGATGGAGAGAGAATGAGAAAGGGTCATTTTGAATCGAAGAGAGCTTGATTGATTGATTGAGTACTTTATTTATGTAGATTACAATATATACTGGCTTATACACTTATATACAATAGCTTACAATACAGCAAAATTAAAGATGGATTTACATAATATAGACTAAGAAAATAATTATTGGATTGTATATGATATGAAAAAGCAATTTGTAATATAATAACTATAGATAATTATATTGTTATGCATCTACATAAATTGGCGGAGCTTTGGACATATCAATGTCCATTCTTCGGAAAGAATATTAAAAATATCCTCCCCACTAACTCTCTACCGAAATAGAGAGAGAGAGAGATTGATTGATTGATTGATTGAGTACTTTATTTATGTAGATTACAATATATACTGGCTTATACACTTATATACAATAGTTTACAATACAGCAAAATTATAGATGAATTTACATAATATAGACTAGGAAAATAACTATTGAACTGTATATGATATGAAAAAGCAATTTGTAATATAATAACTATAGATAATAATCATATTGTTATGCATCTACATAAATTGGCGGAGCTTTGGACATATCAATGTCCATTCTTTGGGAAGAATATTAAAAATATCCTCTCCACTAACTCTCTACCAAAACGTTAATTTCGTTATTTGAACTAAGGATTTATTTATTAATGGAAATATTGTAAAAGTTTTAATCAATATGAATATTGAAGAGAAAAAAAACAGAAAATTGATAGAGTAAAATAATTATATAGGTAGATAAGATCAAATAATTGATTAATAAAATGAAGTAGGCTGAAAGTAGATCAGGGTTATCAAATTTCGGTAATATACAGCATTATGCAGTGGATAATTGAAATAACATGAGTTTATATAATATATATATATATATATATATATATTATATATATATATATATATATATATATATATATATACAATTCGTTCTATAACATGGTTTAAAGGTTTATATTGGTGGAATGGGTGAGGGATGGTTGTCATGTGATCGTTCTAGGGCCGGACAGTTTCAGTCATTTGTTCCAAAATATGTTTTTTTTAAGTCAGGTTGAAGCTCGCTCGGCTCTCGATAGACCTGATAGAAACAGGAAGTGTATTCCATGCACGACAGGCACTGACTAAGAAGGATTTTGTGAAAATAGTAGTTCGATGATTGGGTATCCTTAAAGTACTTTCTCCGGTTCTAGTATGTGAAGCATCTATCCTCCTACCTTCAGAGACAAATTTGAAATCATCTTTAAAATAGTTCGGATTACCGTATTTCAAGATATCTCTAACAAGCTTGACTATTAGAAAAAGCCTCTGATCGGGAAGCTTCAATGTTGAACTAGCAATGTGGGCTGGGGTGATATGATCATGGCGTTGGAGAGAGTAGACGAAACGTAGACAATAATTTTGGCAACGCTGTAGTTTATCATTCAGAGTGACTTGCATATCGTTAAGAACAGAATTACAATACATTAAATGTGGGAAGATGAGTGATTGAACCAATAATAATTTAATGTTTCTAGTGAGGATATCGTGCATTTTCTTCAATGCATGCATGGCTGAGAATACCTTTTTACAAGTTTTGTTCACTTGTTCTGACCAGTCAAGAGTATTATTCATAATAATGCCTAAATTTTCAACTGAGCTACAGTAAGGAATGTCATTACCGTCTACACTAATTTTGTGAATCGATTCAAGGTCAATATTGTTTATAAGACGAGAATATCCAATTATAATGGGTTGTGTTTTGATGGGATTAAGCTTAAGGCCATTTTTCTTTGTCCATTCCACTATCGAATTGATATCCTGATTCATTATTCCAACTGTTTCATTAATTTTTGTTATGGGACAGCTTAAATAGATTTGAAGGTCATCTGCATAAGTATGGTATCTGGAGAATTTGATAATGGAAGAAAGGTCATTAGCATACAAAGTGAAGAGGAGAGGGCCTAAAATTGAACCTTGTGGTACTCCATGCATAACGTTTTTCCAAGTTGACTTTTTGTCACCGACAGATACACATTGTTTCCTACCTAATAGATAGGATTTAAACCAAACTAACGAGTTGCGACTGAAACCAAGAATAGCCAACTTATTCAGAAGGACTGTATGATCAACAGTATCGAATGCTTTAGAAAAATCAAATAGGGTGAGGATGGTGCATTTTCTTTGGTCCATAGCTAACCTTATATCATCAATGACACGAAGCAGAGCTGTCTCAGTTGAATGGAATTTTCTAAAGCCTGATTGGAAGTTATGAAGCTTACTATTGTTGTCTAGAAATTTTACAACTTGAGCATGAATGCTCAAGCACTTTGGACAATGCAGGTAAAATACTGATTGGTCTAAAATCCTCAACTTTATTGGGTGATGGAACTTTATTTAGAGGGCGAACCAGAGCAAACTTCCAGTTTTCAGGGAAAATGCCTTCTTCAAGTGACTTGTTGAAAATGTATGTAATGGTTGGTAAAACAGCAAATAACATCTTCTTGATAAATTTAATAGGAATTTTGTCTACACCCGTAGCATTACTATGAATACGTTGAATTGCTCTGAATGTGTCTTCTTCTGAGATTGGATGGAAATGAAATTGATCAGTAATTGGTAAATCTAAGTTTGTAACCTGCTCTTCAAGATCATCGATATGATTAGCAATGACAACTTCGTCGCGTTGGTTAGAGTGTGAAACGAAATGGTCATTTATATTATTCAATGGTAAGTCAATTTGTGGACTCGATTTCTGTTTGCCAAGCCCGAATTCTTTTATTCCCTGCCAAAGTGATTTAGAGTCTTGTCTATTGTTTGTCATAAACGAATTCAAGTTCCTAATCTTTGAGTTCCGTCATTCCTGTTTAACCCTATTTCTAAGGCTCCTATACTCTATCAAACTGTCCAAGTCAAATGTCTTTTTAAATTTTCCATGTGCTTTGTCTCTACGTCCCATCATCTTAAGTATGTCTTCAGTCATCCACGGTACTCGTCGTTTTCTATTAATCCTCCTTGTCACATAAGGTGCATGTTTGTCATACAAAGTCAAAGTCCAATTCTCGAAAGTCTTGACCATGTCATCAACTGAGGGTTATGCTTCAATTTGATGCCATGGAGTCTGAGCCACATCAGTCAGGAAGGCGGCTTCATAAAAGTTTTTGAAGTCTCTATAAGTGATAATTTTCTGTTCTGGCTTGGGTATCTTATGGGAAAGTACACAGTAGATCAAATCATGTCTAGAAATAGCTGGGACTGAGATTTGGCCTGCTTGAACAACCTCATTGGGATCACTAACAATGAGAAGGTCAATGAGTGTGTCTGATTCATTAGTATGATGAGTTGGATCGAGGGGTAAAATAGTCATGTTTAGGCATTGGAAAATAGTAGTCAGTTGAAAGTAGTCAAAGTTACGATTCGTCATGTTCAAGTCGGTGTTCATATCCCCCATAACTAGTATACGGTTATAACAAGGCATAAGAGAAAGCAAGGCACTTTCGAAATCTGTGAAATGACCTATTTTTGGTGGGCGATAACAGATACCAACGAGTAATTTATCATTACTAGATAAGGATAATTCAAGTAGCATAAACTCTGGTCTGGAACAATACTCTTGTTTAGATGTGATTAAAACTTTTGTTTTGATACCATCTTTCACATAAATTGCTACACCCCCACAAGCTTTATTTAATCTATCATTCCGGAAAAGATTATATCCAGGCAATGCAACAAAATTTGATGAAATACTTCAATATAATCGGAATTTCCGAATCATTTTTGAAGCCTAGTATTTCATCAAATTTTGTTGCATTGCCTGGATATAATCTTTTCCGGAATGATAGATTAAATAAAGCTTGTGGGGGTGTAGCAATTTATGTGAAAGATGGTATCAAAACAAAGAGAGAGAGAGAGAGAGAGAGAGAGAGAGAGAGAGAGAGAGAGAGAGAGAGAGAGAGAGAGAGAGACAGAGAGAGAGAGAGAGAGACAGACAGAGAGAATGAGAGAGCGAAAGAGTGAGTGAGTGGGAGGATGAGAAAGAGTCCTTTTCTATGAAAGAGAGGGAGAGAGTGTGGATGAGAAAGATAGAGTGAATGAGTATGCGAAAAAGAGAATAAGAGGGAGTGAGTGAGAGAGAGCGAACGTGAAGAGAGAGAGAGTGAAGAGAGAATGAGAGAGCTTGAGAGTGTGAGATACAGAGAGAATGTGAAAGGGTCATTTTGAATCGAAAAGAGAGGGTGGAAGGATGAGAAGAGTGAATGAGAGAGAATTATCGTGATAGGGGGAGAGAGAGAGTGTGAGAAAACAAACATGTGACGACATACCAACAGCAACAACCATAGAATTATATGTACACACATGCATACATGCTATATAAATGTACCCAAATATAGATATAGAACGTCCGACCGTGAATGCTTTATGAATGTGCAGACAAGCTGTATATATATAGTTATAATTTTGTGGCTGTTCATGACAGTGCAGTACAGTAGCCCTGGGGTTGTTTTGGATTGCTTTTGAACTCACAGGATTGGTCACTGAAATTAGAATGAAAGAGGTGGTGTGAGAGGAAGGGAGAGGGGATGAGTAAGCGACGTGACATGACCTCACCCGAGTCAATATCATGTATGTATCATGATCGTATTAATAAAAACAATATTAAAACTTGTAGTACCCTTTATAATTAAAAACTTTGAAATATTTCAACGACTAGTTTCAACCATAAAATGTGACTTAGTCGTTGAAATATTTTAAAGTTTTTGATAATAAATGGTACTATAAGTTTTTAGATTGTTTTTATTAATTTGTACAAAAGTAGCCCATAGAAGTGAAGTGTTTTCATGATCATATTATAATGTTCACATTTATTTATTATTTATTCATTTATTACATTCCACAATCACAATATCAAATTAATGATTGGAAGAGAATCAACCGGATAAACCCAGAACTATTTCTCTCCATAATTTGAATGAAAATAGTCCAAATAAGGTTATGAAAACACTTTTTGAAACTCACAAAAATTCACAGCTGAGAAGAATCTTGCACGTGTTAACATTACATTCATTTAGCAGACTCGAGTCTCGTCTCAAAATGCGAAGAAATGTTTTTCTGTAAAATGGTTTACAGAAAGAATATTTTCGAAAATATAATATACATGAATGAATAAATAACTTGATTTCCGTCATAAATTTCATTTAACATTCCAAGTCTTGGAAATTATTGACCGAAGCGAAGCTGAGGTCTTAAGCTGCATTTACACCAAAGTTATTAACAAAATGTTAATAACTTGATCCTTATAGATTCTCTTAGATTGAAAATTACTTATCATACACATGATGAAAATAATGTCAAGTTCCGTTCAATTTAATAGAATCAATAGGGATTACGTTATTAAAATTTTGTTAATAACTTTGGTGTAAACGCAGCTTTAGTTTCGACTCAATCGGCGTTTTTCTGTTTGTTTGTTTGTACCGCAGTTACAGTCGCAGTTGCTGTCCGATTTGGATAAAATTTGGTATACAAGTACTTTGAAACAAGGCGCGTCGACTTTTATTAAAAGAGTTTTTGAAATTTTGCATTTTAAGGATAATACAAAAGGAGAAGTTTCCTTCAAACGCCAATATTACCGAAAAAATCAGACTATATAATAATATAATAATTATTCATCATAAATCAGCTGTCGAGTGGGTTATTAGTTGCATGCAATTGGTAACTGAGAGTAATATAGTATTTTCTCTCGACCTTTCTTTGCTTTAAACTCGGGCTGTCCTGTTGCCAGTATGTCTTGAAGGAGATTAGCTTTTGAAGTTAGCATTTTTGATACACCAACCCCGAACAGCCATTAGTCGTTTTCACACCGATATCTCATGACAGGATAGGACAGAATTTACTCTGCTTGACAGTATGGACAGAGATGCCTATGGTTTATAACTGCGCGAGTTCTACTGTTCACAGAACTACTAATATTTTCATATTCAAATTCAAATACAAATTCATTTATTTGCCATAAAATAATACAGATTGATAAAATAAATATTCTAACTTACAAAATGGCACTACCGGCAAAGAAAACTTGTGCGCTGGCAGTGAGTTCGAACAACTAGGTACAGCAAACATGTCAATAGAAAGAAAAAGAGCTTATTCAAACCACTAAAATAAATAAAATTATGGAAACCAGGTCACATCTCAATACTTACAAACGATAAGACAAAGTAACAAAATCACAAGCAAATGACAAACTCAAAAAACCAATTCATAAGGAAGCCATGACAAATATCTTTTTTAATTTATAATAGAAGAATTGAACACTACATAATGGATATGGATAATTTGAAATAAACATCTATCCTAATCCAATCCAGTATAAGATTCATTATGGATTTTGGATTTTGTAATTCTATTAATAATGAATTCAGTTGGGACTTTATTTATAAACAAGTAACACTGATATTCAAACTGACGTCTACATACACTTAAGCTGGCAAAGTCAATATCAAATTGTAATGGATTGGGGGGACGCAAATTATATTATGGAATATTCCTTAAGTTGAATGAGAAAAAAAGTATTTATAATATAAAAATAAAAGTTCAACGTTGATTGACGAAAGCACTCTAAAGTCATAGACATGAAAACAAACCATCAAGTTGAATGAGAAAGTGTCACAGTCAGAAAAATAATATTTTCAAGGTGGAAAATCGTGGAAATTCCCATCTTTGATGCAGAAAAACCGGAAATGAGTAGCAGGAAAAGCGATTGGTGGAATGCTTCCTCTTGCTTTTTCGATTTCAGTTGAAATCTGGCGACGACCATTAGGTTCAGGGACAGAATGGGTGACCTAGTGCCCTCTGGCTCACAGCCAACTTCTTTTCCTTCACCATTCTCACACCCTACTTTTTCCCTTTCTCCCTACTTTGTCGTCTTAGTATCGTTTCCTATAGTGGGGTCCACGTTATAATGGCAGTGGAGAATGATAGTAGAACAACGTTGCCGATCCTCTGTCTTGTCAATGCCTTCTATAGACGGTAGATGATACAAGTTTATTGAAGTAATATTAACTGTTCATCCTCGTTTAAAATAATCAATTATATTTTATTAAGCTAGGAACTATATTCTTCAATAATTTCATAATAAATTTACATGATTGAGGTTAAATCTATTGCAAATTAATTATTAATTCTACATTGTTAAAAGACGATCTGGCAACAGAGCAAAGCGATAAAGAGATAGCGCTATCAGCTTTGTTGAATGATAGACAAGGATAGCAATACCATTGCTAATTAAACACTGCCATTATAACGTGGACCTCACTATACTCTACTACGAACTTGTCTTATTTTTCAGTATCTACCTTCTTCACTAGTTTTTCATTCAGTTTTTCTTTCCTATACCAGTACTTCCTTCTTCACTCGTTTTTCGATCAGTTTTCCTTTCCTTTCCCAGTACCTTCTTCCTTCTTCTCTCGTTTTTCGTTCAGTTTTCATTTCCTTTATTCCAGTACCTACTTCCCATTTCACTCGTTTTCGTTCAGTTTTTCTGTCCTTCCCTAGTACCTTCTTCCTTCTTCACTCGTTTTTGTTCAGTTTTTCTGTCCTTTCCTAGTACCTTCTTCCTTCTTCACTCGTTTTCCATTCAGTTTTCCTTTCCTATTGCAGTACCTACTTCCTTCTTCACTCGATTTCCGTTCAGTTTTCCTTTCTATTTCAGTACTTTCTTCCTTTTTCACTCGTTTTTCGTTTAGTTTTCCTTTCCCAGTACCTTCTACCTTCTTCACTAGTTTTCCGTTCAGTTTTCCTTTCCTAATCCATTACTACTTCCTTCTTCACTCGTTTTTCGTTCAGTTTTCCTTTCCTATTTTAATGCCTACTTTCTTCTTCAATCATTTCTGTTCAGTTTTCCTTCCTTATACCTACTTCCTTCTTCACTGACTCTTGTTTTCAGTTTCCGTTGAGAACCCTGTTCTAAAACCTTCAAACCTACTTTATTAACTCTTGTTTTGTTACTAATTTCACAAATTCTTGATCAAATGAGACCTTCATGCAGTGGATATCACTCAATTCAATGAGCATATTATTATCAATACAAGGAATAACACGATTTGCAATCTCACTTATCCAATACTATCTTGATAAAGTATAGATATAAGCACAGATCTAATGTTTACTTGTTTGGTTGTTTAAAAGCCGGTTAAATTTTAATCCTGATTAATTAATTCCACGAGAACCAATCACAGAAGTATTTTTCGAAAAATAGGCTTCTCTGATTAGTTCTCGTGAAATTAACTGAGATTAAAATTTTATCGGCTTTTGTGCAACCTATTAAAAGCCGGTTAAATTTTAATCCTGTTCAATTTCATGAGAACCAATCACAGGAGACTTTTTCGAAAAAAAGCTTCTCTGATTGATTCTCATGAAATTAATCAAGATTAAAATTTAATCGGCTTTTATGCAAACAGTACTTAGTCTATGATATCTTGTTCTACTTAGTCTTGAATCCATTGTTATGTCTAGCGTGGTATTCACTATGGGAGTCCTGTAATGTGATAGTCTACGTTATTCTACCCTCTGAGTGGATATCATATTCAACTATTAATTGGAATCCATCCTGAATAGTCTCATCCACCCTTCGGGTAACCACCCTTCATATCCTGTTACATCATGAAATGTTAGACTACTATCAAGTTAAATGAAGGATTTTAACTCATCTCCAATTAATCTCTATTGAACGATTATGCGAATATCTATCTTGCTTTCTCTCTCTCTTTCTCTATCTCTCTCTCTCTCTCTCAATCAATCAATTAATCAATTCAATTATCAATCAATTAATCAATCTCTCTCTGTCGTGTGTTGATATGTCATTTTCAAAAAATCGACAATAATCATTAGTTGTAACACCGCCGATTTACGAAGTTACATCACAATATTAGGCTATATTATCTTTTTTATGATTGCATTCAATCTTTGTTCTCATTGTTTAATATTTTATACTTTGTAAAATTCTATGATACATAGAATATGTATTTATACATATTTATGTAGGTATAAATGAAGAGCTCTAATCTAATATCTCTCTCTCTCTCTCTCTCTCAGCCTTGTAACAATTATCAATGAATATATCTATCTATTAATATCACTCTCTCTCGAGGGTTGAGTGTAAGAGAGGGCCGGCTGCGCCCTAACTCCGCCCTCCTAGGTAAAAATAAAGGCAGCTATTCTATTCTATTCTATTCTCTCTCTCTTACTCCGATTGCAATTTCCTCAATAGAAGAGTATTCCATTAAATTCTCACCCAGAGTTCTTTTTCTATGAACACAGGAGTTTGTTTGGATTGTAAGCCACAATTTTATTTTCGCCCCACTTGGATGTAATGAGCTGGTTTACGTGCGTCATATGGAGGCCGAAAGTGATTGTTTTCTGACCAGGCCGGTAAAATTTTTACGGCCCTAGGGCTGTAAAATAACCTTGAAGTCAGCTGATTCTGATTTGATGTGAATGTGTTTACAAAATAGTTTATGAAACGGAATCAGTTTATGCTTCTAGAATTGAATAAAGTTTTTGCAATAAGATACTATCATTTTATTTGGATGAATGAAATACAAATAATGAGATATTATAAACCATTCAAATTCAATTTTCAGAGTATAATAGAATCTAACCTCAAACCTCCTAGTACAGCGTTTATCATGGAACATGGTGGATAAACGGAATCATTTTATGCTTTTAGAATTCAATAAAGTATTCTGTAATAATATACTATCATTTTATTGGATGAATAAAATACAGATAAGATATATATTATAAACTATTCAAATAATTCTATTTTCAGAGTAGGATAGAACTTCTAACCTAAACTTCCATTGACATTCAGATTGGCCAAATTTCAAGTGTGCTAAAACAGCTGATCAAAAACTTTCCATTGACATTCAGATTGGCCAAATTTCAAGTGTGCTAAAACAGCTGATCAAAAACTTTTCATTCTTTGTGTTTATCATTCAATAATCAAAACATTTATAATAATATCATCTTATTGTCATTTGGAAGAATAAAAAGTATAAACTCAACCTCTTACATATAATTGAACATAATCTTTTAGGTTATTTCAGACAAATCAGAATAAAAAATAAAAATACTTGGACAATTTCTTGATATTCAGATTACCTCAGATTTGCTAGAGCTATGACCTTCCACTTTTGCTTTCGGAAGTGCTTATAATAGACAATTATTCTCATATATATATTGTTTATTTTCCTGTGTGGCGAAAAATAACGTTCTCACCATGGGCAAAAATGTTTTTTCCGGCTCTCAATCTTTTCTAGTCCTCGGCCTACGGCCTCGGACTTGAAAACCGATTTCGAGCCAGAAAAGTCCCATTTTCGGCCCTAGGTGCGAAATATACTATTACCAGCGTTCTATTCATAATAATATATTCCTTATTTAGATTTTTTCATTCTTTTACATTTTTCTTTCTCAACCTTCTTTTCTCGTTTATAACTATTTCACCTATTTCATTTTAAAACTCCGCTTTTAATTAAAAAAGGTATTATTGATCATCTTCATTTCCCTTTTTTCCATCTTTTCTACCTAAGCTTCCATTCTTTATCTTTTCTCATCACTTAATAAACTGAATTTTAAATTTTTTACCGGCACCTAACTCTTAATTCATTATAAGTTTGTAATGGAATCTATTGTGAGATTCACGTTATATTATAATACATAATTTTGGATCATTGATTGCTTCTGAAGAGAGAGAGAGAGAGAATAGAATAGAATATTGCTGTCTTTATTTTTTACCTAGGAGGGCGGAGTTAGGGCACAGCCGGTCCCTCTCTTAGTCACCCTCACAGTCACCCTCTCAGTCACCTCTCACAGTCAACCCTCGAGAGAGAGTGATATTAATAGATAGATAGATATATTTATTGATAATTGTTACAAGGCTGTTGGAGAGAGAGAGAGAAAGAGCGTGAAAGCTTGTTACTGCGAAAGTATAAATTGTTCCTAAAGAGAGAATAAATTTGACGAAAATAAGACAATATACTGACTGCTAAGGAAGAACGATGGAAAAGTACACAAAATGAAAACTAAAGTGAGAGAAATGAGAAAGAGAGAGAGTAAAAAGAGAGAGTGCATGAAGGAAAAGTGAGAGAAATGAGAAAGAGAGAGAGAGTAAAAAGAGAGAGTGCATGAAGGAAAAGTGAGAGCATGTGACTGTCAGAGAAGATTATTCCTAAAGAGAGAGAATATAAGAGAAAGTACTAGCAAGGAAGAAGGATAGAAAGATACACACAAAAATAAAACCAAAAGAGAGAGAACGAAGAAAAAATGAGAGAAACGATGGGAGAATTTTACTGTGAAGAGGATTGGAGCAAACAAAACATGAGTACCGTGTTTACATAGCCAGTATACATGTATATACTTTGTTGTTACATGTTTACATAGCCAGTATACATGTATACTGCACTCGGTGCTTATATGTGTAGGTAGTCAAGTTACCACCCTGGGGGATGTTATTCACTTTAATCCCCGACGTTTCCTCTCATTACTTTCATATTTCATCCCCGGTATCCTGTAGCAATACTCTCCACCAACATTTCATACGAATTTTATATCCTTGTCATGTTGTGAAACATGCAGCTACAGTCGAACCTTTCTATAAAGAACCTCCACTCAACGAAATCCTCTACACAACGAATTTTTACCTGGTCCCATGACATTTTAGAGTTTTGGCTGCTTATTTACCTCTATTCAACGAATTTCGGACCTCTCAACAACAAAGTTTTCTCTTGACTTCAACGAAGTGTAGTATGTATAGGAAGCAGACGGTCATTTTAAAGGAATTTTTAGTTTCAGCAGAAAGGTCAATAGACTAATAATAATGGTAATTTAGGTAGGAAGAAGATAGGGTGGTAAACAGTCAATAGAGGGTGAAACACATGTCGGAAATTGAATGCAAATTACTGGAAATTGAATTCCAAGAACTTGTTATTATTGTAGACCAGGCAGGTGAACGACTGGACTTTCCCATTCTTGCTTTTGTCACACATTTCAATTCTTTGAACTGACTATGATGATGATGATGGCTGTGACGAACCTGAGGAGAAGAATCCGTCAGAACAAGAAGTTCAACCGAAAATTACTCACTTTTCCAAATATAGAACATAAAAAAAATTGGAAAATTGAGTTATTATAGTATTTATAGTGACGTTATTGACAAAATAACAGTATTTTGCGTTCCATCTAATAGCAATGTAAAAAGTTGAAAAATATTGCTACAGAGTATGTACTTTGATTAAACTACTAATAGTACAAAATCAAGCTTTCTGGAAATAAATTGGTGAGTTTACTTACTCATTACATTCTATAAATATTCAAAAAAAACATGTTTTTTTAAACAGCATGAATTTTCAAATTTCTATATTAATATTGGCCTTATAGGTACCCTACGTTCTCGATATGTTTTATGTACCATATTCATTTATTTACCGCCGTGATACGATATTATAAGATCCATAGGATCGTGGCACTTTTCTTGACAGAACAACCTCTCAATAACGAATACCTCTCTGCAGCGAATTTTTTCTCGGGATTATCAACTTCGTTATACAGAGGTTCGACTGTAATTGAAATAGAGTTGTCAAAATCATGAGTGGTTTTAGATTGGGTTGTGTAAATTGATTAGTCGATAGCGGTCTTTGAAAAGACGGTTTCTCTGATTGGTTCTTGTGGAATTAATCACGGTTAAAATTCAACCGGCTTTTGTGCAACCGGCACTAAGTCATTCATTTACTAATTACAATTCATGCAATTACACATAGGGCCATTCGGCAGATAACCATCCAAGATACACCATCCAAGATCATCGCTAATCTACGATAGCATAAACAGTGTATGATTTACAGTAATCTATACCATAGAGAAACAATAGCATAAGTAGATATCCCATGGCATAGGGCGTTTATGTCGCAACTTTTACTGTTATCTCAAGCCGATAGTCAACGTAGTTCTTTCCCGTGAAGATTTATGACGCTGGTAGTCTCTCATATTGTGCCGTTCATACACTCTTACCCGGTCAAAACAGTAAAAATAAACAATAATCGACAGTAATCGGCTTGGAATAACAGTAAAAGTTGCGACATAAACGCCCTATACCATGGGATATCTACTTACGCTATTGTTTCTCTATGTCTATACTTATAAAAATTAATGTCTATTATTTGTGTGATAGTTTGTTAGTTAGTTTGTTTGTCCCCTATAGACTTAGAAACTACTTGACAGATTTACTGATAGATATTGATTGAGAAGAATTTGTTTCCGGAATAATGAATGCTGCATGACTAAGCACATAGGAAGTCCGTATTGAGATGTAAATGAAAATATTGATTGTCAGATAAATTTCATGATTCACCAAATAAAGCCAAGTGTGACATGAGATACATTGATTTTTCGACGGTACGAAGTTCGCCGGGTAAGCTAGTTATAATATTAGGGGTATTCACAATGTTGTTTTAGCCAGCTTAAGTGCTATTTGATAACTCTGGATTGTGAACGCCTCATCTAAAACCATCTGCTATTAGCTAACTGCAGTAGCGATCCAAGCGGATAATTTGTCTAACTCAAAGTTTATTATAACTCAAAAGTAAGATATAAATATATGGCTGCCGTTTTAACAGAGATTGCTAGAGTTAGCGGACTCAAACCTGCGCTATCTGCTATCTCGTCTGTTTCTAACGTACCACTAGCATTGAGTTAACACAGACTTAGCAAATAGCTGGAGATAGCGAATAGCTCGACTTAGCCAGCTATCTCCAACATTGTGAATACCCCTATTATTACTTTCCTTGCCCTATTACCATAGGTAAGGAAAGTATTGCTTTCCGAAAAAGATTAAGGTACCCCAATTTCTAAATTTCTATACGTTTCAAGGTCCCCTGAGTCCAAAAAACTGGTTTTTGGGTATTGGTCTGTACTCTGTATGTGTGGTGTGTGTGTGTGTGTGTGTGTGTGTGTGTGTGTGGTGTGTGTGTGTGTTGTGTGTGTGTGTGTGTGTATGAGTGTATGTGCGAATTGTACACGATAACTCATTTCCCAATAAACGGAATGACTTGAAATTTGGAACTTAAGGTCCTTTCACTATAAGGATCCGACACGAACAATTTCGATCGAATGCAATTCAAGATGACGGCTAAAATGGCGAAAATGTTGTCAAAAACAGGGTTTTTCGTGATTTTCTCGGAAACGGCTCCAACGATTTTGATCAAATTCATACCTAAAATAGTCATCGATACGCTCTATCAACTGCCACAAGTCCCATATCTGTAAAAATTTCAGGAGCTCCGCCCCATCTATGCAAAGTTTGATTTTAGATTTTCAATTATCAGGTCTCAGATATAATTTAATCGAAAAATTTCGAGTGAAAAAGATTGAGCATTAAAATCTCTTCAATTAATGTATTGTAACATTTTCACCTAAAATTGAAAATAAGCTTTAAATTCGAGAAAATGTGATTATTAAATTGCAAATTATTGTTGATTCTATTAAATCATTCACTATGAAGAGATAGCAGACATCATGTGTGACTCCAGCGTTATTGCCCTGTCACCAGCTGGCTCAAATCTTTGAATAGTAGACTTGAGATGCGCGGGAACACTAGCGTCAGGTCATCAATTATCATAACGGCAAGGAAAGTTGTGTGAGCGCGCCACACCAGATTTTATTTTTTACAATCCGGGTTCAAACCAACAGCTGATGTATCTCCGTTTAAACCAGATACTGCATACGGGCCTTGGTCAAGATATATTTTTCAAAGCGTATTTTAGATTGATTCTAATCTATTTGTCTATTTTGTTCATACAGGTTGAGGGAGCATAATGTCGTGGAGTGGTAGTGAGGGAGGAGGGTCCCCCAACAGAGGGGGTGACTTTTTTGGGGGTGGCGGAGGAGGAGGAGGAATACCATCTAGACAGCGCTCGCTCAAAGACAGACTCCGGGAGGGAATAGCTGGAAGTCTATCTTGGCAGTAAGTTACTACAGTATTTTCAATTCATTTATCAAAATTAGTTACACCATTATAAATATTATGATTTAAAAGTGTACCCTCTCACTGCTCGGTTGAGGCAGGAAACTCAGTTTCCGAAAATTTCCCCTATATCTAATGTAAGTTTCTAAGTGTTGTCAATCTATTTATGTCTTGTGTCTTCTGTTTTAATTTATATTACAAACTTTGAAGTGTCTTCTATTATAAATATTATCATTTATGTATTATATAATCAATGATTCAACGACTTATCTTACAAGCTTGATGCGCTCTATGAGTTTCAAGAAAATTGAATTTTCAAATCACAACTCAGACATTATCGTATGCCTGTATGGTTCAGTAGTAACCTCATTGAAATAAAACGTTTTCTGCGTTTTTCTATAACACCTTTAGCAGGGGTGCTCAAAACAAGTCCCCAGCCCCCCCACCGTCATCCTTGAATTGGAAATTCAAATGAATCTGGTTTGGTGCACTCACACAACTCTCCTTGCCGTTATGAAAATTGATCACCTGACGCTAGTGTTCATGCGCATCTCAAGTCTACTTATAAACAAAGATTTGAGTTAGCTGGTGATAGAACAATAACGCTAGAGACACACGGAGTCTGCTATCTCTTCATAGTGAAGGATTAATAGAATCAACAGTTTGCAATTGAATAATCACATTTTCTCGAATGTCGAGCTTATTTTCAATTTCAAGTGAAAATGATACTGAACATTAATAAATTGTAGAGATTTTCATGCTCGATCTTTTCCACTTGAATTTTTTTGTTTGAATTGTATCTGAAGCCTGATAATGGGAATCTAAAATCTTTGCATAATTATATGGGGCGGAGCTTCTGAAAATTTTACAGATATGGGACTTTTGTTGATAGAGCTTATCAATGACTATTTTGGTTATAAATTTGATCAAAATCGTTGGAGCCGTTTTTTAAGAAAATCGCGAAAACCCCTGCTTCTGACATCATTTTAGCCGCCATCTTGAATTGTATTTGATTGATATTGTCCGTGTCGGATCCTTATAGTGTAAGGACCTTACGTTCCAAATTTCAAGTCATTCCGTTAGTTGGGAGATGAGATATCGTGTACACAGACACACATACACTCATACACACACATACATACCAATACCCAAAAACTACATTTTTGGACCTTGGAATGTGTAGAAATTTAGAAATTGGGGTACCTAAATTTTTTTGGAAAGCAATACTTTTCTTACCTATGAGTTAGTTTGGTCGAGGGTAAATGGGTAAAAGAGCAAGGAAAGTAAGAATGTATGTTGTCAGTGGTCATTCTAAACACTGCTGACCTTCTTATGTTCCAAGATATGATTTTGAATTTTGAATTTCTCTTTTTAATTTTCGTCTTTTTTCTTCCTTTGCTTCTTCATCATCATCATTATCTTCTTCTTCTTCTTCTTCTTCTTCTTCTTCTTCTTTTTCTTCTTCTTCTTCTCTTCTTCTTCTTCTTCTTCTTCTTCTTCTTCTTCTTCTTCTTCTTCTTCTTCTACTACTACTACTTCTTCTTCTTCTTCTGCAATCAAATCGTCATTCAACAATATAACTCTCTACAGGATTAGAAACTCAGCAGAAATTTTCAAATTTTCAAATGTGCCGCCAAGCGCCGTTACCATGGCAACCGGTAAACGGCACGCGACAGCCATGGAGCGTCTGCCGGCCGGCAGGTAGGCACGTCGCTTGTCATAACTTGTCAGATTTTAACGGTCACCTCTGCCTTTGATTCAATCAGTCGCGTCGCGAATTTCAAGTGAAACTGACGTCTATATCGCCGCGCTCGTGAATTTTGCAGTTCCAACGAATATTTCCGGTACCAAGTGGCTCGTTAATGCACCAGGAAGCTAATGTGAGTATTGTATTTTTGATGTAAAGTAATTTTTAATCGTTACCCAAATCTATAACAATGAATTCGTAAAATAAATAAATAATAAATAATTTCTCTGGATGTTGGACGACACATCCATAGGAGTTTATTCATAAATTCAACATACATTACATTATATTACATATTTTTTAATATAACAATATTCAGGGTTTAGAAAATGATATCTCACTATATAATAATAAATCTAACCTATTTTACTCACAAAACATATATTGATAGGGTTACCAACTACAGCTACCATCTATAGATTTGTGTAGCTACAGATAAGACATTGTGAGTTAGGTAACCAACTCAGAAATCATCTAGTATTCGTGTAGTTTCAAGGATATCAGATATGTGGTTGTAGATATTCGAGTGGAAACCTGAGCTTCAACGATAACCTGAAAATGATTGGCTCATGGGGCTGATTCAATTATCTGTTGCCAAACTTTGAGACGGATTCCCACATTATCAGTACCCAGAGTAAGTGCAGCCAGTACAACGAGAATAAAATCTCAACTAGTAGTTCTGTGAACAGTAGACCTCACGCAGTATTCTCATCCACAAGTACCTGATTGAAAGAAACTATAGACCTTATGGAAATACAGCAATAGACTGGCTTCTCCACATATCTGTGTAATCACTTGTCAGCTGATTTATGATGAATAATTCTATAGTCTGATTTTTACTCTAATATTGGCGTATGAAGGAGGCTCCTTTTTCCTTTTATATTATCCTTGAAATGCAGAATTTCCAAAAACCTTGTATATACGACGACGCGCAATTAAAAAAGGAACATACCTGTCAAATTTCATGAAAATCTATCACCGCGTTTCGCCATAAATGCGCATTATATAAACATTTAAACATTTAAATTAAACATTAAGAGAAATGCCAAACCGTCGACTTGATTCTTAGACCTCACTTCGCTCGGTCAATGATTTATTATTTGAATATTCCCACCGAGCACAGAAAATTAAGGAATAGACAAGGTAAATTTATTTATTTATTTATTTATTCATAAACAATAGAAACAATGCAGGTAAAAACAACAGGCATTCGCCCAAAACTGCTTTAAACCTTAATTTGGAATACACAGTCTAGAGGTTATGTGAATGATAGCTTAATTCACACACTATTTTGAGTCCAAAAAATGTATGTATTACAATAATTATTTTGAATAAATAAGATTAATGAATATAATAAGGGAATAGGAGTTCTTATGTTCAGTTTTGTCCTATTCCCTCATCACATTCATTTTCGCAATTGCGAATGGATAGAGGAATAGATGATATCAAATCAAATCAAATTTATCTACACGAAATGCATACAAATATATGATTCGAAGTTTATATCAAGGCAACTAGCTTCTCTAGAGATGTCACACAGGCATTGAGAAAAAACTTTAGAAGGAGTAGAACGTGATTATTCATTATATTGATCTCTGTATCGAATGTATTGCAATTTAGCCTGCAGATAACTAAAACCTAAACTGAAATGACAATGTTGCCAGTTTGTTGACCGTGGCATTCTACAGTATTTAGAGATAGATGCTATTATTGTTGACAATAGATCATTTCTGAAAGTAGTATTTTAATTATTTACAGTACCTATTCGTCTCTTCCAAAGAATCAAATCAAACCAAATCGTAATTTGTCCCAGAAACATAATGTTTGACAAAACATAATGATAACGAATAGGGTAAAAACATAATGATAAAATGACAAAAATGGTTACAAAAATGGTACTGCGACTACTCCAAAAGTAAGTTTGAAAAGTGAAATATTACTGTGACAATTCTAAGGCCCGGATCCCGAGCTCGGGATTTAGCTAAGTTCTAGACTTTAAACAGCTGGAGTCAGAAAATTGGCTTTCCAAAACGGGGCGTAGTCGCAGTTTTTATTTTCTCATTGCTATAATTGGAAACGGTTTTCCTTGACGAAATTAAACATTCCTAGATAATTTAAAGTAGCTGAAACTTTACACTATTCTCTCTTTATTTCATTTTGTGTTCAATTTTATAGTTTTCCGAAATTTGATTCAAACGTGGTGACAATGACTTCGACTACGCCCCGTTTCGGAAAGCCAGTTTTCTGACTCCAGCTGTTTATAGTCTAGAACTTAGCTGAATCCCGAGCTGAGAAACCGGCCCTAAACGATTCTCATTCCAAGCTATAATGTTATAAGTTAGTTTGAGAATTAAAATGTTACTTTAGCAAATCTAAGGCTGGTTTCCGAGCTCAGGATTCAGTTAAGCTCTAGATTTAAGCTACAGCTGGAGTCAGAAAATTGACTTTCCGAAACGGGGCCTAGTCGTAGTCCATGTTTGAATTAAATTTCGAAAAACTAGAAATTGAACACAGATAAAATAGTGTAAAGCTTCACCTATTTTGAATTATTTATAAATGTTTCATTCCGTCAAGGAAAAACACTTCAATTATAGAAATGAAAAAATAAAGATTGTCATAAAAACTGCGACTACGCCCCGCTTCGGAAAGCCAATTTTCTGACTCCAGCTGTTTAAAAAGTCCATAAGTTTACCAAGGTCCTCCGCAAAGTAGACCCACGCTAATCCACGAAAAGCAACCCACGCCGTGGGATGTTTTGTAAACCATTGCTATAGAATTATTCATAATCAATCAGCTGACAAGTGGATTATTCATTGCATGTATTACATAGATGTCTGGAGAAGCCTAGCAATGGTTTACAAAACATCCCACGGCGTGGGTTGGAGCACTACCTCCGTAAACAAAGCCATAGTGCATTCTGGTGACGTCAGCACAGGTAGGGCTCCTACATCAATAAAAATTTGTTGGTTTCAGCTGATCTATATCAGCAAGTGTTTTTATTGGTGTATAAAACCAACCTGTGCTGACGTCACCATCAACCACCTGTCCTGCACTATGGATTGCACTCTGTTTACTGAGGTAGTGGTTGGAGTGGCTTGGATTAGCGTCGGTCTACTTTGCGGCGGGCCTAAATCCCGAGCTTGGAAACCGGCCCTAATCGATTTCAAACTCAATCTAAATAGTATATTTCGCACCTAGAGCAGAAAATGAGACTTTTCCGCCTCGAAATCGGTTTTCAAGTCCGAGGCCGTAGGCCGAGGAATAGAAAAGATTGAGAGCCGAGAAAACATTTCTGCCCGTGGTGCAAACGATATTTTTGCCACACTACAGCTATTGCTGACAAAATAAATAAAGAATACAAAATAAAGAATACTCGTTAAGTTATCGTACCTATCTCTTGATTTTAGTGGTAGAAGATTTGCAGTCAGGATTTCAGATTCTTTTAAAATTTCACTTGGAATATCACAGGCGTCGTCATCTTCAAGCATTTTTGAAAATTTGGAATGCGCTAATCAACAATAAATAATTGAATAATTTTTAATTGCGAAGCGAATGCTGAATTAGTTTGATTAGAGATTCGAACTGAAATCATGGCGTCTTCAGCTGATGAAGAAAGTGGGCACTCGCCCGATCTAGCAGATGACTACGGACTACTGACTTATTAACTACGAACTTCCATTTTAGCGGCTAGAAAGACTACGTTTTCTGGTCTAGGCCGGAAAGAAAGCCTTTTCCGACGTCAGACGAGAGTCGTCTGCAAACAAGGTCTTTCAGATCTACGTAGGGACTGGAAAACAGCTGCTTTCTGTGCAGTGTGGCGAAAAAACATTTTTGCCCGTGGTGCGAACGCTATTTTTTGCCACACACAAAAATAAACAATATATGAGAATAGTTGTTTACCAAGCACTTCTGAAAGCAGAAGTGGAAGGTGATAGCACTAGCAAATCTGAGATAATCTGAATATCAGGAAATTGTCTAAGTATTTTTATTTTTTATTCTGATTTGTCTAAATAACCTAAAAGATGATGTTCAATTATGTGGGAGGTTGAGTTTATACTTTTTTACACTTTCAAATGACAATAAGATGATATTATTATTATAGATGTTTCAATTATTGAATAATGAACACAAATAATGAAAAGTTTTTTGATCAGCTGTTTTTTGATCACCTTTTTAGTTCCATGTTAGCGGCTGGAAAGGGTACTCTTTCCGGCCTAGGCCGGAAAGAAACCTGTTCCGACGACAGACGAGAGTCGTTCAATGACTTTCAGATCTACGTAGGGACTGGAAAACAGCTGTTTTCTGTGCAGTGTGGCGAAAATACTGTATTACTTCAGTGGGAGAATTCTAGATTGATCTACGACAGTCGTCTAATTACAAAACGTACCTACGTTTGGACGTAGGACGTTTGGACGTAGGACGTTTGGACGTAGGACGTTTGGACGTAGTACGTTTGGACGTAGGACGTTTGGACGTTTGTACCTCCAGCTAAAATATCTCCACTTCAACATAATATCCTCACGAAATTATTTCCTCTCCTGTTCTAAAAACGAGCGTTGCACTTAATTACAAGCCACTTGCTGTGCTATGGAATGTCTGCAAAAACACGGCTGGAAAAGCTTATCATTTGGCGAAAATTCGTTTTTCATCTCCGGGAAAAGCAAAACTGAGATGGGTGGAATGTCGACTGCTCTGCTTCTCAGATTAACACGCTTTTAATTTTCTATCGCTCGTTAGGCTTTCCTTATTTTCTTCCCTCTCCTCTGTAAAAAGGACGAATGAATTTTATTCTCAAACAGAAACGGAATAGTAGAACAGTTGGGAGAAGAGATTGATTGATTGATTGAGTACTTTATTTATGTAGATACAATATATACTGGCTTATACACTTATATACAATAGCTTACAATACAGCAAAATTATAGATGAATTTACAAAATATAAATCAAGAGAATGATTATTAAGCTGTATATGATATGAAAAAAGCAATTTTAATAACTATAGATAAAATAGATAATATTGTTATGCATCTACATAATATATTGGCGGAGCTTTGGACATATCAATGTCCATTCTTCGGAAAGAATATTCGAAGTATCCTTCTCACTAACACTCTACCAAAAAATAATCTCTCTCAGAGAGAGAGAGAGAGAGACAGACCGAGGGAGAGTGATTGTATGATTGTATATAACAGTCGAAATGAGAGAGAAATAAAGAGATTTTCCATTGCTTGTTGGAGTTCCCTTACTCTTTCTTACTCTATTCTTCGCTATATTCTAGTCTCATCTATATTCTATCTCATTTTCAGAGTGTGTGTGTGTGTGTGTGTGTGTGTGTGTGAGAGGGAGAGAGTGAGAGAGAGAGAGAGAGAGAGAGTGATTGGGTATAACAGTCGAAATGAGAGAGAAGAAGAGATATTTTCTTCTGCTTCCTAGGTCACCGTATTCTCCTCTATATTTTCCAAATCTCGTTATCGGGAAATATTTTTGTGAGAAAGGATATCTGTCGAAAGGAGAGAGAAAGAAAGAGAAGAAGGGGGACGTATGAATTTTATTCTCAAACAGAATTTGTGTGGAATAGTAGACCAGTTGAGAGAAGAGAGAAAGAACAAGATGTAGAGTGGGAGAAAGATGATAAGAAAGAGGAAGAGAGGTGATTGTATGAGGGAGGAGAGAGAGAGAGTGTGTGAGAGGGAGAGCATCTGAGAAATGACCGTATTTTCTGTTCCATATCAGAGATTTTCTGCCATATTCTCCATCCTCCTCACTGAAGTTTCTCTCTCAATAATTTTGTTCTTAATCACCCGTTTCCCAACTTTGACATATTTTGTTAACTAGCTTTTTCTTTCCCAATATTTTGAACAGTATTTTCACTCTATTTGTCTCTCTCACTTCTCTTAAACATTCATATTAATTAAAACTTTTACAATATTTCCATTAATAAATGAATCCTTAGTTTAATTAATGAAATCAACGTTTTTGTAGAGAGTTAGTGGGGGGAATATTTTTAATATTATTTCCGAAGAATGGACATTGATATGTGCAAAGCTCCGCCAATTCATGTAGATGCATAACAATATAATTATCTATAGTTATTATATTACAAATTGCTTTTTCATATCATATACAGTTCGATAATTATTTTCTTAGTCTATATTATGTAAATTCATCTATAATTGTGCTGTATTTTAAGCTATTGTATATAAGTGTATAAGCCAGTATATATTGTAATCTACATAAATAAAGTACTCAATCAATCAATCAATCACTTTTCTTAGTTATCAGTGAACAGTTTGATTTTCTTAAACTTCAAAATTATTTTTACAAAGTGAAGACTATATGAATACTTCCATGAAATTATGATCTCTCGCTCAGAGCACTTGAAAAAATCTTTTAAATGACAATTTTCCTTTTCATTTTTATGTTGTTGTTTTAGGAGTAGACTACTTATATTTATGCTATGTAATTGTGTTAGCCTGGTTGGGTGGTAGAGGGAACCAAATGGTTTCAACCCTGCCAGCAGAAAAATAAAACAATCAATCACTCTTTCTCTGTCTGGCAGAGAGGACCAGGAGTCCCAACTCCGCTCTAATAAAAACAAATAATCAATCAATCAATCAATCTCTCTCCTTTTCAGTTTCATTTCTTCCGCCACTATCTTCCACTGTCTCTTATTTTTGCATAACAATTTAATTATTATCTATAGTTATTATATTACAAATTACTTTTTCATATCATATACAGTTCAATAATTATTTTCTTAGTCTATATTATGTAAATTCATCTATAATTTTGCTGTATTGTAAGCTATTGTATATAAGTGTATAAGCCAGTATATATTGTAATCTACATAAATAAAGTACTCAATCAATTTTTCTCTCACTAGTGTTATCCCTTTCAACAATTTAAAAACAACATTCTCCATCTTTATCTGTATGTATGTTTCTTCATCGTTCTTATCCTCCTCCTCCTCCTCATCATCCTCCTCCTACTCCTCCTCCTCCTCCTCCACCTTCTACTCCTCTTCCTCCTTGTCCCTCCCCTCCTCACCCGAGGAGGGTGAGAATTCAATAAATCTATAAATTAATACAATTACAAATCTTATAGTTATGGCAGGGAGAAATCATATCCAAACAGTCCAAAACTAAACTTCTCTTAAATTTTATAAACAGTAGAATCTCTAAAAGATACGTTGGTTATGATTCCAATAGTTTTTAGCTCAAAAATTTCTAGTTTCATTAAAAATTTAGACTTTTTGAATAATTATTAAGTTACTGTTCTAGATTTTTTTGATTTTGGACTCTTAGGGCCGTTTGCACAGTGTAAGTTTAAGCTAAAGCTTAAACCAAATCTGGATTTTCTTGGTTTAAACTAAAATTCCGTTTGCACAGTATCAGTTTAAACTCTGTATTGAGGGGTAAAACTCTGGGAAAGTTTAAACCCCCAAAGCAGGAGGTTTAAACCAAATAATTTGGATTAACTTGACATCTGTAAAGATTTGATGGGGAAACAGCTTATAGTAAATTATTTTTCGACAGTATTGTTTTTAATGCTTCTGTAGACGATAATTATCATTAATTTATTTAGGTTATAGTGAATCATTATTTGAATGTAAAAATATTTGTAATGGAGGAATTGATAGAAGTTTTTAATGCGATTGATAAAGATGACTGGGTAAATCTCGTAAATTTCTGGGATGGAGAATTTTTTTAACGGTTTTGCTTGAGTACAGCAACTGCCAATTTAGTATTTTGATTGAATAAACCACTTGATAGAAAATAATACAATTTTAAACAGTGGTCTTTGATTGGAAAACATGTTTTTAATAACACATAAATGAGATATTTTATTGCTTTCGAGAGATTTCTAATAAACGAGGAAGACCATAGTAGATTCAAGCGTAACAAAATAACTTTTTTATCTTACATTCTAAAATATATTTTCTGGTGCCAACTAAACGTAAGTTTTTAAAGAATTTTGTGATCGCTTTTCACTTTTAGAACCGTACAGCTTACAACTCTGTGAATTTTGAACAAGAACAAGAAAATACTAAAATAGTAACTACATAACCTCAAATTACTGATGGTTTGTAAACAAATAACAAATTTCCTGTAAAAATCAGCTTTCCTGTATCATAAACGATGTCATCCTATTACCAACTTAACGCTAAACTAGTTTAACTCAAACTGGATTGAATGCACTGAGAAAACCGTTTCAAGTTTAAAATTTCGGATTAACTTAAACTCGATTAACTTAATCGGATTAACTTAAACTCGATTAACTTAATCGTATTGAAGAGCGTAAATTGTATTTTGAAAAATGAAAGTGACATAACCAACACTTTGATTTGGACAGTATAGTATAAATTGGAAATGGGACTGTTTTGGGCATGAGCCTGTTGTGCCTTTCCTCCATGTTAAGTATTTGTACACAATGTGATAAATAAATAAATAAATAATTTCAAAGTCCAATTTTCTGCCCAGGACTGTAGAATCTAGAAATTTTGAATTTAGAAGGATGAAACACCCAATTAAAGTGCAATATTAAACTCAATTATCATTATTATTATATTTCTTATTATTCATTTTTATTATTAGTCCATTATGAAACTCAATAATCAATGAGAACTTCAAAATAATCCAGTAACTCCCCTGGAATGTAGAAGAGTGATTACTATTTTTATAGAAGTGCTCATTTCAAATAACAGACATCACCGTAAAAATATTAGGCAGGTAGTAGAGGTGGAGTTGAAACACTCAATTGAAATTCAATATTGAAATCAATAATCACTGGTAGCTTCAAAATAATTTTGTCACTTCCCTGAAATGTAGAAGAATGATTACTACTTTTATAGAAGCGCTCATTTCAAATAACAGACATCACCGAAAAAATATTAGGCAGGTAGTAGAGGTGGTGTTGGAACACTCAATTGAAATTCAATGTTGAAATCAATAATCACTGGTAGCTTCAAAATAATTTTGTCACTTCCCTGGAATGTAGGAGAGTGCTTACTATTTTTATAGAAGTACTCGTTTCAAATAACATAATATTACCGAAAAAATATTAGGCAGGTAGTAGAGGTGGAGTTGAAACACTCAATTGGGATTCAATTTTGAAATCAATAATCACTGGGAATTTCAAAATAATTTTGTTACTTCCCTGGAATGTAGGAGAGTGATTACTACTTTTATAGAAGTGCTCATTTCAAATAACAGAATATCACCGAAAAAATATTAGGCAGGTAGTAGAGGTGGAGTTGAAACACTTAATTGAAATTCAATATTGAAATTAATAATCACTGGTAGCTCCAAAATAATTTTGTCGCCTTCCTGGAATGTAGAAGAGTAATTAATATTTTTATAGAAGTGCTCATTTCAAATAACAGAATATAACCGAAAAAATATTGGGCAGGTGGTAGAGGTGGAGTTGAAACACTCAATTGAAATTCAATATTGAAACCAATAATCACTGGTAGCTCCAAAATAATTTTGTCACTTCCCTGGAATGTAGGAGAGTGATTACTACTTTTATAGAAGTGCTCACTTCAAATAACAGAATATCACAGAAAAAATATTAGGCAGGTAGTAGAGGTGGAGTTGAAACACTCAATTGAAATTCAATATTAAACTCAATAATCACTGGGAACTTCAAAATAATTTCGTCACTTCCCTGGAATCTAGAAGAGTGATTAGTAATTTAATAGAAGTGCTTATTTCAAATAACAAGAATATCACCGAAAAAATATTAGGCAGGTAGTAGAGGTGGAGTTGAAACACTCAATTGAAATTCAATATTGAAATCAATAATCACTGGAAACTTCACAATAATGTTGTCGCCTTCCTGGAATGTAGAAGAGTAATTAATATTTTTATAGAAGTGTTCATTTCAAATAATAGAACATCACCGAAAAATATTAGCGAAGTAGTGGAGGTGAAGTTCAAAGCACAGTCTCTTCCCAAGGGTATAAGCGGTCTCGAATGACGTCACTCCTCGGGAAGAAGACGAAAGAAAAACAAAGAATGATTATAATCGAGGGAGAAATATGAGACAGCTGAAGTCTTCCCTCACCCTCTCACCCTGGTGGTCGTAATTTTCATAATGGATTTTTTATCAGGCGGTTCAAGATTGAAGTTTTCCTTCTTTCAAATTGAAAGCGGCACAATGAGTCTGCAGCCTGTTGATAGCTGAGTTTAGTTTCAGCTGAGAGAGATGATGATAGGTTTTATTAGGGAGAGAGGAGGATGGAGAGAGAGAAACAGATGAATGTTAAGGGGGTGGATAGAGGTTGAAGAATATTGAAGAGAGGGGTAAAGAAAGATAGCAGAGTTTAGTTCCAGTTGAGAGAGATGGAGTTAGGTTTTATTAGGGGGAAATGAGGATGGAGAGATAGATAGAGATAGAGATAGAGAGAGAGAGAGAGAGAGAGAGAGAGAGAGAGAGAGAGAGAGGAGAGAGAGAGAGAGAGATAAAGTGAATGATAAAGTGGCAAAAAAAGGATGAAGAAAATGGAAGAAAGATGGGTAGAGAAAGATAACAGAGTTTACTTTCAGTTGCCAGAGATGGTGATAGGTTCTATTAGGGAGAAAGGAGGATGAAGAAAGAGATAGAGTGAATGAGGAGGAGGTAGAAGAGGATGAAGAGGGTGGAAGAAAGGGGTAGAGAAAGATAGCAGAGTTTGGTTCCAGTTGACAGAGATGGAGATAGGTTTTATTAGGGATAGAGGAGGAAGGAGTGAGAGAGAGATAAAGTGGCGTAAAAAGGATGAAGAGAGTGGAAGAATGGGATAAAGAGATTATCTGAGTTTAGTTCCAGTTGACAGAGATGGAGATAGGTCGTATTAGGGAGAAAGGAGGATGAAGAAAGAGACAGAGAGAATTAGGAAGAGGTAAAAGAGGGTGAATAGCGTGGAAGAAAGGGGTAAAGAAAGATAGCAGAGTTTAGTTTCAGTTGAGAGAGATAGTGATAGGTTTTATTACGGATAAAGGAGGATGGAGAGAGAGAGATAAAGTGGCGTAAAAAGGATGAAGAGAGTGGAAGAATGGGATAAAGAAATTATCTGAGTTTAGTTCCAGTTGACAGAGATGGAGATAGGACGTATTAGGGAGAAAGGAGGATGAAGAAAGAGACAGAGAGAATTAGGAAGAGGTAAAAGAGGGTGAAGAGCGTGGAAAAAAGGGGTAGAGAAAGATAGCAGAGTTTAGTTTCAGTTGAGAGAGATGGTGATAGGTTTTATTAGGGAGAAAGGAGGATGAAGAAAGAGATAGAAAGAATGAGGAGGAGGTAGAAGAGGATGAAGAGGGTGGAAGAGAAGGGGTAGAGAAATATAGCAAAGTTCACTTTCAGATGAGAGAGATGGAGATAGGTTTTATTAGGGATAGAGGAGGATGGAGAGAGAGAGAGATAAAGTGGCGTAAAAAGGATGAAGAAAGTGGAAGAATGGGATAAAGAAATTATCTGAGTTTAGTTCCAGTTGACAGAGATGGAGATAGGTCGTATTAGGGAGAAAGGAGGATGAAGAAAGAGACAGAGTGAATTAGGAAGAGGTAAAAGAGGGTGAAGAGCGTGGAAGAAAGGGGTAGAGAAAGATAGCAGAAAAAAGTGTTAAAGATAGCAGAGTTTAGTTTCAGTTGAGAGAGATGGTGATAGGTTCTATTAGGGAGAAAGGAGGATGAAGAAAGAGATAGAGAGAATGAGGAGGAGGTAGAAGAGGATGAAGAGGATGAAAGAGAAGGGGTTAAGAAGGATAGCTGAGTTTAGTTTCAGTTGACAGAGATGGATATAGGTTTTATTAGGAAGAAAGGAGGATGAAGAATGAAATAAACAGATAAATGTCGAGGTGGCGAAAAAAGGATGAAAAGAGTAGAAGAAAGGAATAAAGAAAATCATGAGAAGGAATAATGAATTGGGGCAGAAAATGGATGAAGACAGTGGAAGAAAAAGGATGAAAAAAGGAAGGAATAATGGATTGAGGCGGAAAAAGGATGGGGAGAATGGAAGAAAAAGGATGAAGAGAGTGGAAGAAAAGGGTAGAGAAAGTGAGAGAAGGAATAATGAATTGGGTCTGGAAATGGATGGAGAGAGTGGTAGAAGAAATGAGGAGAAGGAAAAATGAAGGAGCAAGAGAGGAGGAGGAAGATTTGCTTGGAAGTTTTGTATTATGAGTGGTTTTAAGGTTGTTGGGAGGAAATAATGAGCAAGCTTTGTGGGTTGTATTCGACATTGGAGGTGATTGTGGTAGTTGATAAGGGGTGAGAATTTTTGGCTAATGGTTTTTTATTGATTGAGTCAAATAGAGAAAGAGAGGATGAGTAAGGGGAAGAAGGATAAGATTATGAAAAAGAAGGGGAGCACAAAGAAAAGGAAAGAAAACTTCAACTCAAAGACACGAAAGATAGATGTTAATCTAGCAATTGGGAGGTACCGGGTTCGATTCCCGTGCTGGCAACTAATTTTTGGATAGTAGTTCTCATCAAATTTCCATGTAGCTGTTAGCCCTGTTGTCAATGTCTGCAGTAGCAGAGGTCTTCGGGGTGATTTGCAGCATTTATTTAGGATTTTCGTTAAATAATAATTATATATTAATTAGCATTTGAATAAATGCATTCTCTATTTAATTCCATCTGTAACTGGTTGGCCGCTACGGCTTCGTATAAAATGAGCGCTGCTATCCAGAGATTGTCAGTTTGGTGTAAGGGTAAGAATTCCTGACTAGCAATTGGGAGGTACCGGGTTCGACTCCCGGGCTGGCAACTAATTTTTGGATAGTAGTTCTCATCGAATTTCCATGTAGCTGTTAGCCCTGTTGTCAATGTCTGCAGTAGCAGAGGTCTTCGGGGTGATTTGCAGTATTTATTTAGGATTTTCGTTAAATAATAATTATATATTAATTAGCATTTGAATAAATGCATTCTCTATTTAATTCCATCTGTAACTGGTTGGCCGCTATGGCTTCGTATGATATGAGCGCTGCTATCCAGAGATTGTCAGTTTGGTGTAAGGGTGAGCATTCCTCACTAGCAATTGGGAGGTACCGGGTTCGACTCCCGGGCTGGCAACTAATTTTTGGATAGTAGTTCTCATCGAATTTCCATCTAGCTGTTAGCCCTGTTGTCAATGTCTGCAGTAGCAGAGATCTTTGGGGTGATTTGCAGCATTTATTTAGGATTTTCGTTGAATAATAATTATATATTAATTAGCATTTGAATAAATGCATTCTCTATTTAATTCCATCTGTAAGTGGTTGGCCGCTATGGCTTCGTATGATATGAGCGCTGCTATCCAGAGATTGTCAGTTTGGTGTAAGGGTAAGCATTCCTCACTAGCAATTGGGAGGTACCGGGTTCGACTCCCGGGCTGGCAACTAATTTTTGGATAGTAGTTCTCATCGAATTTCCATGTAGCTGTTAGCCCTGTTGTCCATGTCTGCAGTAGCAGAGATCTTCGGGGTGATTTGCAGCATTTATTTAGGATTTTCGTTGAATAATAATTATATATTAATTAGCATTTGAATAAATGCATTCTCTATTTAATTCCATCTGTAAGTGGTTGGCCGCTATGGCTTCGTATGATATGAGCGCTGCTATCCAGAGATTGTCAGTTTGGTGTAAGGGTAAGCATTCCTCACTAGCAATTGGGAGGTACCGGGTTCGACTCCCGGCTGGCAACTAATTTTTGGATAGTAGTTCTCATCGAATTTCCATGTAGCTGTTAGCCCTGTTGTCCATGTCTGCAGTAGCAGAGATCTTCGGGGTGATTTGCAGCATTTATTAAGGATTCATTTAGGATTTATTTGCATTTGATCGAAATTGTTCGTGTCGGATCCTTATAGTGAAAGGACCTTAAGTTCCAAATTTCAAGTCATTCCGTTAATTGGGAGATGAGATATCGTGTACACAGACGCTCATACACTCATACACACACACACACACACCACACACACCACACACACACACACACACACCACACACACACACACACACACACACACACACACACACACACACACACACCACACAACACACACACACACCACACACACACACACACACACACACACACACACACACATACAGACCAATACTCAAAAACCAGTTTTTGGGACTCAGGGGACCTTGAAACGTATAGAAATTTAGAAATTGGGGTACCTTAATTTTTTTCGGGAAGCAATACTTTCCTTACCTATGGTAATAGGGCAAGGAAAGTAAAAAGTTAATGTTGTCCAAAATTTGAGGTTATGATATCACACACTGCTTCATCACTTGATTTTTGATCCAGGAATATTGATTTGAAGATTTTGAATTTTGAAGGTTGACATAATCCTTTAAATAAATCACAGAATGTATCACAATGAATAACACAATAACACAATGAATGTATCACAATCAACTCATTGTTACTGTATTGTTATGGAGTGACTTTTGTCAATGCAATTATTTTTTTTGTGACAATAAAGCATTATTGATTCTTGAACTCTTACTATAACCATAGAGGAACGATAGCATAAGTAGATATCCCATGGTATAGGGCGTTTATGTCGCAACTTTTACTGTTATCCCAAGCCGATAGTTCACTTAGTTCTTTCCCATGAAGCTGTGTGACGCTGGTAGTCTCTCAAATTGTGCCGTTCATACACTCTCACCCCAACAAAACAGTAAAAATTTACAATAATCGACAGTAATCGGCTTGGGATAACAGTAAAAGTTGCGACATAAATTCCCCATACCATGGGATATCTACTTACGCTAATGTTTCTCTATGCTATAACTGTATTGCAACGTTCAAATTATACTAATTCGGAGACATGTTTTATTCAACTCGCATGGAAAATGGGAATATTTGTTGGACATTTTCAGTTGGTTAATGAAAGCATTTGAAAGTTATCGTTGAAAATACAAACTAACCCACACACGGACGACACGAGCTTTGATTCAAAGGTAGGAGCACGCTATTCTCGTTCAATGAAAAATACAGTACTACAAGATTTGGTATATCGAAATAATAATATCTATTCAATTTCATTCATACAAAACGTTTTCAATAATAGTAGTCTCGATTTGAGTCAATTTACACTAGACACAGATATCTTTTGGAATTAATTCTCCTAATTATTGAGGTGGAATGAAAAATATTGTCCGTTCCTCAGAAAGTGCTGGTTGCACAAAAGGCGGTTGAATTTTAACCGTGACTAATTACAGGAGAACCAATCAGAGAAGTCGTATTTTCAGAAACCCTTCTCTGATTGGTTCTCGTGTAATTGATCACGGTTAAAATTTAACCGGCTCTTGTGCAACCGGGCCTTAGTCTTTTAAGTCTCAGGTCCAGTTGTACAAAACCCTGCTAAATTTTAATCATGATTAAATTCCACGAGAACCAATCAGAGAACGTTTTTCTGAGGAGAAGAAGTCTTCTCTGATTTATTCTCGTGACATTTGATTGGGATTAAACGTTAACAGACTTTTGTGCAACCAATTGTAACTCAAAAAGACCACAGTAGATGTTGCCTTGAGCATTGAAGCTAGTTTGGTGTAAATAAGTTACATGTGGAACTGACAACTGTGATTTCTCATTTCACCCTAATATGAAGCAATTTATTTTGAAGTAATTGATCGAATGCATTGATAGGTAAAATGCAATCTCCTCGGGAAAGCCTCTTGCTCGTTTTTCACGTCGGAAAATCTTTTAGTGAATTGGTTTGGTAAGAGAAAACGACCGCCATGATTGATTGTGGAGCTTTTCCCAATATTAAACATCGTTTGATGGATGATTTCGCCTGTTTGATATCTGTTCACGAAATGGTTTTTCAATAATGATTTTCCGAATGTTTCACTGAATTTCTTTAGAGAAAAGCCGATTTCAAAGATTGCTGTGTTTTTTTCTGGGAACAAAGCTTTATGCAATACTGTTTCCACTATTTACTATGCAAGCTGTATTATTATTTTTACTTTCCTTGCCCTATCACCATAGGTAAGGAAAGTATTCCTTTCCGAAAAAAATTAAGGTACCCCAATTTCTAAATTTCTATACGTTTCAAGGTCCCCTGAGTCCAAAAAAGTGGTTTTAGGGTACCTATTGGTCTGTATGTGTGTGTGTGTGTGTATGAGTGTAAGTGACTTTGTACACGATATATCATCTCCCAATCAACGGAATGACTTGAAATTTTGAACTTAAGGTCCTTTCACTATAAGGATCCCACACGAACAATTTCGATCAAATGCAATTCAAGATGGCGGCTAAAATGGCGAAAATGTTGTCAAAAACAGGGTTTTTCGCGATTTTCTTGAAAACGGCTTCAAAGATTTTGATCAAATCCATACCTAAAGAATTCATTGATAAGCTCTATCGACTGCCACAAGTCCCATATCTGTAAAAATTTCAGGAGCTCCACCCCATCTATGCAAAGTTTGATTCTAGATTCTCAATTATCAGGCTCCAGATACAATTTAAACAAAAAATGTTGAGTGGAAAAGATCCAGCATGAGAATCACTACAATTAATGTTTAGTAACATTTTCACCTAAAATTAAAAATAAGCTCGAAATTTGAGAAAATGTGATTATCCAATTGCAAACTGTTGGCAACTGTTGATTCTATTAAATGACTAGCCGTCAGGCTCGCTTCGCTCGCCATATCCGTCTAGCCAGGGGGCTCCGCCCCCTGGACCCCCGACTGGATCGTCCGAGAATGAGATCAGCAGGCTCGCTTCGCTCGCCTGCATTTTTCATTTCAGCATTTTTATCATATGTTAGGACAATCCAGTCGGGGGTCCAGACTAAACGGATATGGCGAGCGAAGCGAGCCTGACGGCTAGTAATATAATATTCCCAGGATTGAAGTAGCAGTGACCAATCAATTTTTCCGCGATAAATGCATTTAAATCTTCAACTTGGTGCCAACCTAACAAAGTCAACTCAACTTAATGCCAACCTGACAAAATTATTAATTTAGTTGCCAGTTAACAACTGTTTCGAAGAGGTACTCTATCTAGATTATAGTTCTATAGTAACATATGATATGGAAATTTCAATTATAATTAAGAGATTGGGAGAAGAAGAATATACATGCTAAAAGACGAACTTTAAACCCTTAAAAACAACCCTCAGAGTTAAAATATTGCCAAAAGATTTCTTAGTGCGCCTCTAAAGGGCCAACTGAACATACCTACCAAATTTGAACGTTTTTGGTCCGGTAGATTTTTAGTTATGCGAGTGAGTGAGTGAGTGAGTGAGTGAGTGAGTGAGTGAGTCAGTCAGTCAGTGAGTGAGTGCCATTTCGCTTTTATATATATAAGACTAAGATTCACTATGAAGAGATAGCACACCTCGTGTGTCTTCAGCTTTATTGCCCTGTAACCAGCTGGCTTGGATCTTTGAATAGTAGGACTTGAGATGCGCGGGAGCACTAGCGTCAGGTGATAAATTTTCATAACGGCAAGGAAAGTTGTGTGAGTGCGCCAAACCAGATTTTTTAATTTTGTCAAGATAACAAGCTACAGTTAGATTCTCTTCAAATTAGCAGCATTTCTTATTTTTTATGCAGCGTTTCTACATCAAATTTCTCATCTAATTCAAACTGACAGTTGATTTGAAGTGATTGTCAACAAGGGACTATAATGGGTCGAAGAATTCAATGAGATATTCAATTTTCTCAAGTTTTGTAATGTTCTGGGAGCTCGCAATTTTAAGATTTACAAGGAGAAAATTGTTTGAGTTCAAATCTTCATTTATCTTCCAATGTCAACGTCAAAATTGTTTTGATTTTGAATTGATGAATCAAAGTTTTCTTCCCAGTCGTATTTGAGCTCTCAATAATAATAATGTGGTTATCTATTCTATAATAAAGGAAAGAACTGGCTTATACACCTATGGGATAAAAAAATCATGTTTGACGCATCATCACGTCTGAACTATTGGACTGATTAACTTAAAATTTTGTATATTGATTCTTAATCATGTTTGACGCATCATCACGTCTGAACTACTGGACTGATTAACTTGAAATTTCGCATATCGATTCTTAATTAACAGAGGATGGTTATAGGCCTATTTTCAATTCTTCAAGATTTCATTACGTCAAGTTTCCAGTTTATGAAGTTTTAAAATGACCTCTGCGGAGTTGTCTACTAACTTTGTCTTTCCATAATCTGAGGCCATGGTTCTAGTTTGGAGTTTGTAGTTATTGATAGAGAACATTTTTTTACATTTTTCTTTTTTAATCTGATGATTAAATTTGAAACAAATATTATTGAAAATTAATTGATTTCTAAAATCATGAAGAGTGAGATATGAAGTTTCTAGGAAATCAGCATTATGGTAGTTTATTTTGTTAATTTTACCGATTTTTCTTACAACACAGAATGTTCTCTGATGAGTTGATTGGATTGGCGTATCGACGGCAGCCAGACCTGATAACAGCGCTCACACTCACATTCCGGGACGACACGTCACGGTACGATAGGACAGAAAGCTCTATTTTATTTAGGATCTTTTCTTCTTCTCTAAGTGCCTATCCGTTCCGGATGTTGGCTATCAGCATGGCTATCTTGATTTTGTTGGTTGCGATTCGGAAGAGTTCTACTGATGTTTTACCGAACCACTTCCTCAAATTTGCCAACCAAGATATTCTTCTTCGACCCGGTTTTCTCTTGCTGTTTATCTTGCCTTGAAGGATCTCTTGGAGTAGCCCGTACCTTTTTGTGTTCCTCATTATATGTCCGAGGTATTGGAGTTCCCGGCATTCTATGGTGTTTATCAACTCTGCACCCTTTCTCATGCGCTGCAGTACTTCTGCGTTTGTGACTTTTTGTGTCCAAGATATCCTTAAAATTCTTCTGTAAAGCCATAATTCAAATGCTTCAAGTCTCCTGGTGATTTCTTCGTTCAGAGTCCAGGTTTCAACACCATACAACAAAACAGAGAAAATGTAGTAACGCATGAGTCGGAGCTTCATTTCTAAAGACAGATTGTGGGATTTAAAGAGTGAGCTCATTTTAACAAACACTGAACGGGGGCTTTTTCGATGCCACACCGGATTTCTTGAGAGTTATCTCACTTCTCATTAATAATCGTTCCTGGATAATAATTGTCCTGCTTCACTCTTTCTATCATTAGAATGTCTAGGATATGAACATTTTAAATTGATAAATTATTTATTAATTTTTGAGAAAACATAACAACAGGTCAATGTAACTTACTGAGCGCGAGGTCTACTGTTCACAGAGCTACTAGTATATTCTTGTTATTTGAATGCAATTATTGATTGATTGATCAATTCTGCTGGACCGGAAACATTCACTGATACGCATATGTGTGAGCCCGCCTTCAGCGTGCGCACATTTGCGTGCGTGAATTCGCACACACTTAGCCTCGTTCATGTGTGTTTGAATTTATTAGCGTCTCCAGTGATCGATGCGAAAACATTGAGCTTGTAATCCACTCCGAGTTACGATCATTGAATATGCGAACCTGTAAATCAAACCAAGCGAAATATATATTATGTTCACAAACCCAGTGACCGACCTTTCGTGTATATTTATTATAGCACTCCTGTGGAATATGGGTATATTGTAAGTGTAGGTAAAATGGATAGGTATATCTGTTTATACATTTTACCTGTATGAAATGTATAGGTAGTAAAGTCCACCTGCAATTTCTCATGGAAATGCCAAACAAAGAACAAGTTGCCAATTCAATAAGATGGCCTTTATGTGAGTCATTCAGGTCATCTGCATTTTTCTGTTATCTCAGTGGGTGAGGAGTATGCAGTAAGGGTTAGGTACTGGTCAATGTCATCATTGATAGACTTATTAGGCTGGCTACTAACTAAAAATAATAATAATAATAATATCGAGTGACCTGGCTGGCTCAGGTCTGGTGTCAGAGTTTTCAGGTCGCAACTGATCAATTTCAGGGCCTCTGACATGACCTAATGACTGCTTTTTAGGCAGCCGGGACCGACGACTTAACGTGTCCATCCGAAACACTAACTGTAGTACATGCTTGATGCACATGTCGTCATGAATTGTTGTGTCTTCAGAGTGGAAGGTCTCCAGCAAAATTTGAGGTTAGGTTTTTGAATCTCCGTTTTTCATTTGATATGTTTTTCTTCGCTGCTCTAGTTTAGGTTAATAATTTTTGATTATAGTTTTGTAGCATAATAGAAGATTATTTTCTATCGTTATAGTTTGTAGTTTTCCAATGGTTTATTTAAAGTTGGAAGCCTCTCGCTGATGACGTAACATGCATGATGAACATGTGTTGTATGATTAACATGCATGTACATGTGATATGATAAACCATATGTTTTCGTTGTCATGGATTCATTCATAAATACCAAATGTTGTTGATCCGTTACTAGTAGAAAGTCATGTTCAATTTTATTTGATTAAAGCTCTACAAATGAAGAGTTTACTTATTTCAATTTAATCAAATAAAATGCCGACAAAGAAAAAGACAAAAACGATTGAAAACCGTAACTACGAAGAATATAAGATGGAATCACATATTGACAAGTTTCTCAAGCCAAAGGAATTATCTATCGACCCAGATTCGCCTACGGCAGAGAGAGAGTGGAAACATTGGAAAAAGACGTTTGAAAATTTCTTAGAAGGAACGACAACCAAAGACAAAATGAAAATATTGGTAAACTTCTTATCACCTGCTTTATACGAAATTGTGGAAAGCTATACTTCATATGAAGAAACTATATCCATGTTGGAAGATATGTTCGTTAAACCAAAGAACGAAATTTATGCACGATACTGCCTTGCTAATGCAAAACAACAAATAGGTGAGTCCATTGATCACTACTATTCTGAACTAAAAAGATTAAGCTTATCATGTAACTTCACTAGAGTGTCAGCCGAAGAAAACAAAAACGAGCATATTAGAGATGCTCTTGTTTCAGGGTTATGTTCTATTGAAATTAAAGAGAAACTTTTTCAACAAGGAGATTTGAGTCTACAAGAAACCGTTTCCCAAGCACGTGTTCTTGAATCCGCAAAAACATATGCCGACTCCTTTAAAAGTACTTGTTATACAAACTCTGTTGAAGAAAATAAAAACATAAGCTTGAGTGAATCTTTCTCAGATGTTAATTCTGTAACCCAAAATCGACAGGCAATTGTAGAGAAATCCGTTCAATGCCAACGTTGCGGATATAAAAAACACTCAAATTCTCAAGAATGTCCTGCAATAGGAAAGACTTGTCATAGATGTTCCCGAATTGGACACTTTTCCCATGTGTGTAAAAGTAAAATCGACAAAAATCGACAGGCAATTGTAGAGAAATCCGTTCAATGCCAACGTTGCGGATATAAAAAACACTCAAATTCTCAAGAATGTCCTGCAATAGGAAAGACTTGTCATAAATGTTCCCGAATTGGACACTTTTCCCATGTGTGTAAAAGTAAAACGCTCAAAGAAAAACTAACTACGTCAACTATTACTGCAGCTGGTATAGCCAGTAATCTTTCTAAAGCTACAATTATTGTTTCGGTGAATGGAATAAATACACCAGCTCTTATTGATACCGGAAGTGTTGCCAGTTTTATTGATGAAAAATTTGCAAAAACAAATAAATTTAAAACTGCATCAGATTCTTGTTTTATAAGATTTGCATCTGTTCAACATAACACCGCTACAAAAGCATGTGTTTATAGCAATATTGTGTACAAAGGAAATGAATACAACAATATTAAACTCTTGGTATTAAAAGAATGCTGTTGCAATGTGATACTTGGTCACGATTTTTTGATGAATCACTCTACAATAAGTTTAGCATTCAATGGTAATAAACAGCCTCTTGTAATAGATAATAATTCTACAACCACACCACCCTTGAAAGATTGCCTCTTGGTGGAGGCCATGATAAAACCATGTTCCCTTTTCAATGACTTGACTCCCGATTGCCACCCAATAACTACCCGATCCAGAAGACACCCACAAGATGACTATGAATTCATGAAGAATGAGGTCAATCGCCTCCTTACAGAAGGAATAATTGAGGAAAGCCAGTCCAGTTGGCGTGCCCAGCCTTTCATTGTAACCAATGGACAGAAGAAACGAATGGTCATAGACTATTCACAGACTATTAATAAATTCACAAATTTAGACGCATACCCTCTCCCATTGATCGAAGATCTTGTAAACACAATTGCCAAGTACAACATTTTTAGTACTGTAGATTTCAAGTCAGCTTACCATCAAATACCGATTCTTGAGAATGAACGACATTACACTGCCTTTGAAGTAGGCCGAAAACTTTATCAGTTCAAACGAATACCATTCGGAGTAACCAATGGAGTAGCTGCCTTCCAACGTACAATAAACGGACTTATAGAAAGAGAGAATTTGAACGACTGCTTTGCCTATTTGGATGATGTTGTCATTTGCGGTTCAGATCAAGAAGAACATGACAGAAATCTTAAGAAATTTCAACAAGTAATTGAATTGTATGGCTTGACTATAAATGAAGAAAAATGTAAATTTTCAAAAAAATCATTGAAGTTCCTTGGGTATGAGATAAAACATGGAGAAATTAAACCTGACCCAGAACGCCTTGCACCACTCATGAACTTTCCACCCCCAAGAAATGCTAAAGAAATGAAACGACTCATGGGATTACTGGCTCATTACTCCCGATGGATTAAAAACTTTTCTCAAAAGATTCACCCCCTTGTCCACATACAGAAATTCCCTCTATCTCAAGATCAGATGGAAACTTTGGAATTGTTGAAAAATGAAATTGCTTCCGCGGTACTGCTCTTTGTTGATGAAAATGTACCATTCATAATTGAGACAGATGCATCAGATTTTGCAATTGGTGCAACATTAACACAAAATTCTCGACCAGTAGCCTTTTTCTCACGAACTTTGTCCCAAAGTGAAACCAGGCATTCAGCTGTTGAGAAAGAAGCCTATGCCATTGTGGAGTCTATAAGAAAATGGAGACACTATTTACTACGAAAACAATTCACTTTGATCACTGACCAAAAATCAGTCACATTCATGTTTGGCACTCAACACAATAGAAAAATAAAAAATGAAAAGATACAAAGGTGGCGCCTAGAATTATCTGAATACAAATTCAACATAGTCTACAGACCTGGAAAAGAAAATGCACCAGCTGATGCACTCTCTCGTATATGTATTACAGCTGGTTGTTCAACATTGAACTCAGCTTTGGCAAAATACCATGATGAACTTTGTCACCCTGGTGTAACTCGTTTCTACCACTGGCTCAGAATGAAAAATCTCCCCTATACTGTAGATGATGTAAGGAAAATTTGCTCCAATTGTGCAATTTGCTCTGAAATAAAACCACAGTATATGAAGACAAAAGGAAATCTCATAAAGGCAACAAAACCTTTTGAACGAATTAATATGGACTTCAAAGGACCCGTACAATCAAAAACAAGAAATAAATACCTACTGGTGATGGTTGATGAGTACTCAAGATTCCCTTTTGTATTTCCTTGTCCAGACATGACTGCGAGAACAGTCATAAATTGCCTGGTCTCATTAATATCAATGTTTGGCCTTCCAAGCTATATTCACACAGACAGAGGAACATCCTTCATGTCAACTGAGTTGAAGAGCTTTCTTGGCTCAAAAGGGATAGCAACTAGTAGATCAACGCCTTACAATCCGAGAGGGAATGGTCAAGTAGAGCGATATAATGGAATTATATGGAAAGCAATAACACTAGCTCTAAGATCACGAGGACTTGATTCAAATCGATGGGAGGAAGTGTTGCCTGATGCACTTCACTCTATTCGATCTCTTTTGTGTACTACAACAAATTGCACCCCTCATGAACGAATGTTCCTACACATGAGATCCTCAACAAATGGACAGTCACTACCATCTTGGCTAATGAGCCCAGGACCAGTTTGGCTGAAGAAAATGAACCGAAATTCAAAGCAAGATTCATCAGTAGAAGAAGTTGAATTGATTGAGGCAAACCCAGAGTATGCTCACATTCGTCGCCCTGATGGACAAGAGTCCACTGTGTCGCTCCGTCATCTTGCCCCTAAGATAACACGAAAATCTAGCCGGGTAGAATGATATGATAAACCATATGTTTTCGTTGTCATGGATTCATTCATAAATACCAAATGTTGTTGATCCGTTACTAGTAGAAAGTCATGTTCAATTTTATTTGATTAAAGCTCTACAAATGAAGAGTTTACTTATTTCAACATGCAACTCCTACCGTTAGTGATCAGCCTTGGATTTTAAGGCCAGTACAGACGTTGAAACTAGAGATGACTTCAACCATAACCACCTCTAATAAAAGGCCTTGGCCTACGATATTGCAACGTTGCAGTGTAGGCCTGGAATCTGATACATAATTTGTGAAAAAGATGATCTTTTTCACAATTCATGTATTAGATTCTAAAAATAAAAATCTAAAAAATAATACATGTATCAGGTTCACCTGGAATCTGATACATAATTTGTGAAAAAGATGATCTTTTTCACAATTCATGTATTAGATTCTAGGCCTACACTGCGACGTTGCAGTATCGTAGGCCGCGGCCTTGTATTAGAGGTGGCTATGCTTCAACTTATGAAATATTAACTGATCTTAAATGACACAAATTTATAAACTAGGAGAAACACAACCAACTTTTTGAACTTTATGAATAAAAATTCGTGGGAGGAACGTTTTGAGCTGAATTTGGTCCTTATTCCATCATTTTAATGAGTAATTGTGTGTAATTTAATGAATAGATATCGTGAAAATGTTTGAAAGAAATGCTAAAAAAATTAAGAAAGGCATTTCTGATTGGCTCTGGTAACATTCAATAACGGTTAAAATTCAACAAGATTTTATGCAACTGAGCCTTTGTACTTTTTATTTATGTACTTATATGAAAACGAAAACTTAATATTATCCTGTAGGATATACCATATACGGTTGTAGAATTGACAAAATCAGTGTGTTTTTATCTAATTATGGAATCGTTCTTCAATACTTTTTTTAGTAATCATAGAAGACGATGAAAGACGCTTCATTTTCTGTATCAAATACACACATTCTACGTATCAAATGCACACATTCTCCGTATAACATACAGTCATTTTATGTATTAAATTCAGCCATTTTATGTATCAAATTCAGCCATTCTCCGTATCAAATACAGCCATTTTATGTAACAAATACAGTCATTTTGTGTATCGAAATCAATATGCCGTCCTATCATTTCCACTGTCGTTATATTGTTAATCTAATTTATTATAGCTTGAATGTTCAGTACTCTGTCGCTTTGGGCGTGTCTTGTCTCGGCCAATGACAGAGCTCAAAACCAATTAGGAGTGTTTTCCTACAATCTTCTCAAGTTCTTATTTCATTCTTCATCCCCACCAATCGTTGAAAATGGGAGTGACAGTTGATTTATCTCACTACACATCAACCAATCACAGCGCTGATACGGAGCAAAGCTCTCAGCCAATCAGAGGCGCTCACCGCTCATTTTCTGTATCAAATACACACATTCTCCGTATCAAATCCAGCCATTTTGTGTATCAAATTTGATAATTTTGTATTTACTGTAACACATTCAAAGACACACATTCTCCGTATCAAATACTGCCATTTTGTGTATCAAAATTGATAATTTTTTATTTACTGTGACACATTCAAAAACACACATTCTCCGTATCAAATACAGACATTTTGTTTATCAAAAGCAATAATTTCGTGTATCAAAATTGATAATTTTGAATTAACTGTAAACATTCAAATACACAAATTCTCCGTTTCAAAAAAACCATTTTGTGTATTGTAAGCAAGATATGGACGGCAGGATAAACCTCCACCAAATATGTAAGCAATAAGTGTCTACACCGAGTATGTAAAGGTGGGGAAATGAAAACAAGAAATGATCGTACTGGTTTTGATAATTACAACAAAACAATAAATTATTTGTACAAAAATTAGAATTATAATTATAAATTATGAAATAACAATAAAAAATATGAATATTTTCAAGGGCTACTCGCTTGGCTGCTAGTGAAGATTAAATTTGTTGTGAATATGGAAATTTTAAAACAATGACTCAGTAGTCACCTACCTTTATGATAATGGCCCCAAATTTGGCATCCACTGGTTAATCGCGACGTTAATTATTAATGAAAAAATAAAAAAACTGATCTAATGAAGTGGGTTCAGATCCCTTCCTATTCAATAATACAATTCTCTTTAAACTGCCCGAACTGTGACAGGAAAACTGTATTATAAAACAAGAACAAAATCTATCCCCTTCACCAGAACAGCCGGACTTTAACTCTCAATCCTAACGAACGAGCTCACACCACTACTAGTAAAATTTTTGGGTATTAATATATAACTCAGTCAATGCCAACATGAAGCCATTTCAAATACATATTTTTATCAGTCGCACAAGCCGAGCACGTTTGTTTTCAAAAACAAAAGAGAAACTACAATAATTTTGATAACAAGTGAAATAAACAATCTTTCTGTCGATGACAAAACTGTTCAAAGGCAGAAACACCGTTCATTAAACTTTTCGTAAAATAAAACTCTAAAATCCTGATCAATATGAGATAAATATATGAATCATATATATGTCCCATATGACCAGGTGACAGTATCAAATTGATTTTTTTGTATTCACTGTAACACATTCAAATACACACATCCTCCGTATCAAATACGGTCATTTTGTGTATCAAAAGCAACAATGTTGTGTATCAAAATTGATAATTTTGTATTTACTGTAACACATTCAAATACACACATTCTCCGTATCAAAAGCAATAATTTCGTGTATCAAAATCGATTATATTTTGTATTTACTGTAACACATTCTCCGTATCAAATACAGCCATTTTGCGTATCAAAAGAAATAATTTTGTGCATCAAAATTGATAATTTTGTGTATAAAAATTAATAATTTTTTTAAACTGAATTGAATAGAATTTATTGCCAAAAATCACATACAAATACTTGTACAATACAATCATTAGAGTATGCAATATACAATAACCTACAAATAGACATTGATAAAATACAAACTATTTTATATTACTGTAACACTATCTACTCTATTGTTCTTCGTGATGAGAATTTGTGAGAATTTTAAACTCAATGTTGTTTGGTTTAACTTTAACATAGTCTCTCATTGCAATGAAATAGTTTATGTAGAAACTCAATCTGAATCTACAACCCTGAAATCTGTAAGTGAAAATAACACTAAATCTGTATTAGTCCTACTGTATCAAAAAATCCCTAGTACAAAGCAAAACGAACACTTATTTAATACAGTTAACCAACCAAAGAAATCTGTAAAATAACACTTAATCTAACACAATATCATAGAGAAAGGATAAACGTAAGTTTATCCCATTTGTTTGTCTCTGACAATATCCTATGTACAAAGCAGAACTGAATACATTTAACCAAACACATTTACATTATGAAATACTTCTACATAAATATAAATCCCATCGATAAGATAGCCGCTGAAATATCTCTAGCGGACTTTCCTGAAAGCTTAAGCTGTTAATAGAATAGAATAGCCCCGGTTCATAGCATAAATAAACGGATTATGACCTATTATCTGCAGCCTTCAATGCTGGCTGCTTGACCAAGTCAATTGAAATTGAACCGGTTAGAAAAGACACTCTACCTCAAATATATATATACTACTCTAACAATATTATTATATATGTGCTATCAACAAGTGCTAGCATTGTAACGAGCCACACGTAGAGGGTTACTCAAGATCTATAGATTTATAGTGTACTTACAGGTAACCGGTGCTCCGCAAGGGTCTAATAATAACTTAACCTACTGAAATCTTGAAGAATTTGAATTAAGCCTATAACCATCCTCGGTTAATTAAGAATCTATATGCAAAATTTCAAGTAAATCAGTCCAGTAGTTGAGAAGTGATGATGTGTCGTTTGTGAATTTCCCATGCGGTAAATGTATAAGCCGATTCTTTCCTTCATTATATTATAGACTAGCAGGTAACCCGTGCTTTGCAAGGGTCTATTTTAAAACTTGACAAACTGAGAACTTGACCGAGTGGAATCTTGAAGAGTTTGAAACAGGCCTAGAACTATCCTCGGTAAATTAAGAATCTATATGCACAATTTCGAGTTAATCAGTTCAGTAGTTCAGACGTGATGATGCGTCATTCGTGAATTTCCCATCCCCTACGTGTATAAGCCAGTTCTTTATTTTATTATAGTATATATTATTTGGATTGATAAGCTTTCATGAGTTTTTCGGCTTTCCAACAACATCACTAGATAAAATAAATTGTTATCACTTGTCAATTTATTATTGCCATGGAGTTTTCTCGGGCCAGAAATGTAAAGTGCGTGACATACACATAAACTTTTGAACTCCATTACCATTAAAATTTGAAAGCAATCTTGGTTTTTCTCTTACAGATTATGTAAGAGTATCTCCTGTAAACACTTCACTTATATTGGCTACAAATTAATAAAAACTTGTAGTACCCTTTAAACATTATTAATAAACATTATTTTCTACATTTCAACTTGAAAATGACCAAGTTATGGTCGAAACACTAGTCGTTGAAATAATTTAAAGCTGTTAATAATAAAGGGTACTACAATTATTCGTTAATTTGAGTATCTCAAATATTAAAGATAATTGTAATAATAATAATTGTATTGATGATTGATTGATTTTTGTGGATCTGTTATAGAATGTACCCGTAACATGTGTATCTCGTATCTTCTCTATGCTCTATCTATCCTCCTCTACCTTTATTCTTTACCCACTCTCAACCCTTTAATCTCTTTTGATATAGCCTCTACACCCTTTAATCCTCCATGTCATGCGTGAAGTGCGTTTGTATCCTTATTAACTTTGTGAACTATTATTAGCTTTTCATCCTTTATTAGATCACACATGTGTAAAGGTACTGTGGATCGGATTATACAACAGATGAGTAGATAAAGGGGTGTCTATAATTATCTCTTCTCACTTCTCCTAGACCCTTCGTTGGTTTAATCAAGGTTAATACAGGCAAGGTTGGACAAAGTCTATTATGAACCCAGCAGCACAGGTAAAATAAGTAATAGCTCCTCTAAGTTAGTAAAATAATTACTAACTCCTCTCTGCCAGCAGGCACCTCTTTTTCTATCGCAGTTTGTTCATCAAGAGTAGAGACGATAATAACCTAAAGTCTGCACTTCATGCGTCACAGAGGAGTTAAGAGCATTCAATCACTACCTCCGTAAACAAAGCCGTAGTGCATTCGTGTGACGTCAGCACAGGTAGGGCTCCTACACCAATAAAAACACTAGCTGATCAGCTGAAATCAACAAAGTCTTATTGGTGTAGGAACCCTACCTGTGCTGACGTCACCAGAATACTCTATAGCCGTGTTCACACTGAATTCGACAAACATGTTTGTTGAAACAGTTTGGGCAAATTTTATTATGTTTGACAAACAATGTTTGCCCGTGGCCAGTGTGGACGCATCATCAAACAAACTATTTGTAAGTGGGGAGAACAGGTTTTATGTTTTACAGCAGTCAGCACTGAAAATGTTTGGAAAAACTGTAATTCTTTGTTTGACAAACAATGATTGTCCAAACTTTTTAAAATGTTTGTCCCTGAACTCCTCAACAAACATGTTTGTCGAACATTTGTTCATTGTGGATACAGCTTTAGGCTTTGTATACAGTAGTAGTGATTCAATCCTTTTACTTTAATCTTTTTTACCTTGTATGTGCGTATAAAAGTTATCACTCAGATTAGTTAGCTAATTATAATTACTCAGCTGATTACTGTAGCTGATTGTTAGCTGTTAATAACTGTACTGTCAGCTGATTACTCAGCTGTTAGTTTGAATTCAAATACTCAAATTGCTGAACTTTGTTGTATTTTCAAGTTATCAGTGATGATTTACTATTCTCATTTAAATTGGTTTTCAAATTTTCTAAATTCTAAATTCCTAGTTTATATATATTTTGGACTCAAAATTGGACAAGGTTCATAAAGTGTAAACATAACCTATTTTTAGACAATTTCTATCTAAATTTAGGGAAAGGAACAGTTTTGGGTTTTAAGTCTGTTGTTACTTTCCCAATCATTCATAATAATTGAAAATGATAGTGTAAGTTTCTTCTTCTTTTTCCTCTTTCAATCAGGGATTAGGCTATTGCCTGTTCCGACTCACATTCAGCTTGTAATTAGAATAAAAAAATAATAATAAATAAAATCTATAAATTAATAACACCAATATAATCTAATGTAATATCATCATAAGCATCACTACAATCTACTGTTTTTATTTTATATTAAATATAATGATCATTGCCATCTTTTTCGTGGCCTGCCTATGTCTCTTTTGCCTACCGGTTTATACTTGAAAATTCTTTGAGGAAGCCTATCAGCTGACATTCGTTCCACATGCTCTTTCCATTGCTGACGATAAGATGCAACTCTCTCATTCAGTGTATGTTTCAATGTATAAATGAATAAATTCAAATTGCTGTACTTCTAAATACCAGTTCACAATGCTTTCATCCACACTGAATAAGATTTGTGTCGCCCTACTATCAGCTGTTTTCGGTCTAAAATAGTTATTTGTGCAACTAGTGCGCAAAGTGACAGTTTGCTGCACCGAAAGAAACGTTTACGCCCGAGCCGTAGGCGAGGGCGGAATGGTTTCTTGAGTGCAGCAGAGGAACTTTGCGCACGTATTTCACATTAAGTTTTTCCTACAGTTACCATTGAATATGAGAAGTGGGTAATTATGGGTAAAATTGCCTGAAATGCATCAAATGTTTTTCTGTGTAATTTTATTATTGATAAAAACCTTAATTTATTGTCAAATTGAATAAAAATGTTGTCCTTGGTTATAATATATAATAGTAATAATTAGCGCGTTGTGCTTGGTTGCACCTCTGCTCACTATAGCAGCCACAGCAGTCACTGTTACCAACTTCATTTTGATTTTGCTGCACTGTTGCTCCATATAACCTACTAAGTATTTTGCGTTGCCATGTTGCAAATCTGGAGTGCAGAAAAATTTTTCCCGCACTAGAGCGGAAAAGTGATTCTTTGCGTTCTGTAATCAGTGCAGCAATGGCCACTTTCCAACGTAACTGTAGGAAAAAGTCTTAAACCCACATAAAACAGGCTCTGATTTAAACATTCCAGCATTCCTCATGACTGTCAGACCCCTACAAGGCGACTCAATTCAACAATCCATAAAAATTCAAATTTGGCGTCGCAAAAATTCAGCCACCAATTAGAGTACCTTTATAATATATCTATGTATATCCACATTGATGATGTTTCTATCCAAGTTAAGTACTTTTGACGTATATCTATATATAAATCTGTTTCCACATTGACGGTGTCTCTATACTGTAGATGATAATACATCTAATAGTATATCTATATTACATTGATGGTATTCCCATGCGGTAGATGATTAATATATCTATAGTTGGAGTATCACTCTCACTAAATAATAGCTCTACATCGAAAAGCAGTGATAATATATCTATGTATATCCACATTGATGGTGTTCCTATCCATGTTGAATACTTTTGACGTATATCTATATATAAATTTGTTTCCACATTGACGGTGTCTCTATCTATACTGTATTATGATAATACATCTAATAGTATATCTATATTACATTGATGATATTCCCATGCGGTAGATGATTAATATATCTATAGTTGGAGTATCACTCTCGCAGAGCAGCTCTACATCGAAAAGCAGTGACCTTGCGAATTCAATTTATGCAAATTATCTTCGCGACAATCCAAACTATTCTGCATATTATCTTGTTTGGCTGTACTACTCACACAGATAACTTGTTACCATTATTTACCATTACCATTTACCAGTTACCATTCATCTACCTTAATAACAGTTTACGCTATTATGGTGTCAGGAACGCCCATGAATTATCTGTGATTAGGTGGGCTAGTTATGTTCTGCACTTAAAGGACTGGAAATGATGGGGGATTATTTTGCCTCGGGGTGACTGAAGTGTCTGGAAATACAAATTCATGAGAGGAGAATGGAGTGGGTAGAGATCTGATTATGTAATGTCAACTTTGTCAGAGATAAATTGTTGTGGTCAATTTTTAAATTTGTGTGTGATTTGGTGGGCAGGGTTTTGTGGAGGAATGAAATTCAATGGAAGTAGTTGAACTTTATTTTTCCTACAGTTACGTTGAAAAGTGGCCATTGCTGCACTGATTACAGAACGCAAAGAATCACTTTTCCGCTCTAGTGCGGGAAAAATTTTTCTGCACTCCAGATTTGCAACATGGCAACGCAAAATACTTAGTAGGTTATATGGAGCAACAGTGCAGCAAAATCAAAATGAAGTTGGTAACAGTGACTGCTGTGGCTGCTATAGTGAGCAGAGGTGCAACGAAGCACAACGCGCTAATTATTAGTATTAGATATTATAACCAAGGACAACATTTTTATTCAATTTGACAATAAATTAAGGTTTTTATCAATAATAAAATTACACAGAAAAACATTTGATGCATTTCAGGCAATTTTACCCATAATTACCCACTTTTCATATTCAATGGTAACTGTAGGAAAAACTTAATGTGAAATACGTGCGCAAAGGTTCCTCTGCTGCACTCAAGAAACCATTCCGCCCTCGCCTACGGCTCGGGCGTAAACGTTTCTTTCGGTGCAGCAAACTGTCACTTTGCGCACTAGTTGCACAAATAACTATATCTATTCATTTACTTATTTGAGTAAATATTCTTTCTTCAAACATTATGGCCCAGTTGCACAAAAGCCGGTTGAATTTTATCCGTGATTAACTTTACGAGAACCTATCAGAGAAGGCGTTTTTGAAAAGACGGCTTCTCTGATTGGTTCTTGTGGAATTAATCATTATTAAAATTTAACCAACATTTGTGCAACTTGCACTATGAATGAAAAAAGGAGCGTGCAAGAGTGAGGTGGATAATTTATAGTATTGACTATTTTCTAGATTTATGGATAACTAGTTTATAATATAGTTCAATATTAATTTATTGAAAGTGAACAAGAAGGGGGAGAATCAGTTAGTTAAGTTAAGTTACTAGTTAAGTTACTATGGAGAGACTAACTTCATGTAAAAAATATTATTAAAATTTATAAAATAGGCCTATATAGCAACAAAATTATCGACAGACGATGAAATTATCATCTGTATTTCCAAGGATGAATTATCCTTTCGATGTCCTTCAGCGAGTTTTTCAAGGGATGAGACCTAGTGCAATCGAATTTTCATATCATAAACATATTCCAAATTTCATGAAAATCGTTAGAGCCGTTTTCGAGATCCATTGAACATAAATAACCAGATAACCAGATATAAAAATATAAACAGATATACAGAAATTGATTGCTTAATATAATAGGATATAGTATATTTCGCACCTAGAGCAGAAAATGAGACTTTTCCGGCTCGAAATCGGTTTTCAAGACTAGAAAAGATTGAGAGCCGGAAAAACATTTTTGCCCGTGGTGCGAACGCTATTTTTCGCCACACAGAAAAATAAACAATAAATATATGAGAATAGTTGTTTACTAAGCACTTCCGAAAGCAGAAGTGGAAGGTGATAGCTCTAGCAAATCTGAGGTAATCTGAATATCAGGAAATTTTCCAAGTATTTTTATTTTTTATTCTGATTTGTCTAAATAACCTAAAAGATTTTGTTCAGTTATGTGGGAGGTTGAGTTTATACTTTTTTATTCCTTCAAATGACAATATGATGATATTATTATAAATGTTTTAATTATTGAATAATGAACACAAATAATGAAAAGTTTTTTGATCAGCTGTTTTTTGATCACCTTTCTTAGTTCCATGTTAGCGGCTGGAAAGGGCACTCTTTCCAGCCTAGGCCGGAAAGAAACCTGTTCTGACGTCAGACGAGAGTCGTCTGCAAACAATGCCTTTCAGATCTATGTAGAGACTGGAAAACAGCTGCTCTCTGTGCAGTGTGGCGAAAACATTATATTTGGCAACAAATAAATTTGTCTAGAATATCCCTTCAACTCACTGCATTAACATTGTCCTAATATATAATATCTTCCACCTTCCTTTCATATGAAATATTTCATGAAACTCCTATGTACATTCATATTATTGTCAACAAACTAATCCATCATACCATAGAGAAACAATAGCGTAAGTAGATATCCCATGGTATAGGGCGTTTATGTCGCAACTTTTACTGTTATCTCAAGCCGATTACTGTCGATTGTTGTCGATTTTTACTGTTTTGACCGAGTAAGAGTGTATGAAAAGCACAATATGAGAGACTACCAGTGTAATAAAGCTTCACGGGAAAGAGCTATGTGGACTATCGGCTTGAGATAACAGTAAAAGTTGCGACATAAACGCCCTATACCATGGGATATCTACTTATGCTGTTGTTTCTCTATGATCATACACTCTCCCTTTAACTCACTTTATTCCATCTAATTCCACACAGTTTTTTTCATATATTATACTCCTGAAACCAGTTCTTTTAACATTTGAGAAGTCTCTTGAAGCAGATGGAGAACTGCAATGTCATGATTAAACTCGGATGAATTGAGCGAGTCGCTATCAGTTACATAGTAGCCGAACAGACACCAATAAAAACAGCAATAAAATTTTACGGCAGCCAATCAAGATGCTTGTCTGCTCGGCAAACATTTCTGAGACGGATTCTCAACTCAATATGCTCGACTCTCAAATCAACGTGAACAGCTCTACCTCTCAACTAAACTAAACTAAACTCGAGTAGCACTCTGATTATGTTGAGAAGATGAGGAATAAGAAGAAGAGGAAGAGGAAGAAGGAGAAGGAGAAAAAGAAGGAGGAGGAAGAGGAGGAGGAGGAGGAGGAGAAGAAGAAGAAGAAGAAGAAGAAGAAGAAGAGGAGGAGGTGGAGGAGGAGGAAGAAAAAGAAGCTTTTTATTTCAAAAAAACCTTCTCTGATTGGTTGCGAAATTAATCACAGTTGAAATTTTACCGGCTTTTGTGCAACCGGGCCAAAGATTAAGATATCTGTGAGACATTTTAGATAAACACAGTTCACATTCAGATTCAATTCACAGCTCAGTTAAAGTATCTTGTAGTTTAGACAAAGGAATTTGATTATTTTTCGGCCCGCATGTTATTTTATAGAATCAAGTTTTTTATAAACTGAGAAATGTTGAATAATCTTGTTTATTAGTAGAAATTCTTCCTAAAAATCCATGTAAAACGAGTGTAGTAGTCAGGATTGGATTTACTGGTTGACAGAATTATTTATATTATAGCTTTTTGTGATATTTTGTATCTTGAACTATGTCTATATTGTGGTAACCAATTGGCTTGTTGAGATTACTCAGCTTGTATTGATTATATGTGGAATATAAGCATGGATATGTGAAGTGATCGCATGTGATGTAAAGATTCTTCTTCAAGTGAATCTACAAAATAATAATGCTCCCGCATATTCATTTTTTTGTATGTTCAATGGGAAAAAATCAATAACTTTTTCTTATTCTTAATAATTTTTCTCTATGAAGAACATATAGTCAAAACCTTACACAGTACAAGAGAAAACTCTCAACTTATGATTTAATAGATAGAAAATTGATCAACGAATCTTCAAACGTTAATAAAAAATACATTGTTCTTGTCGGGAGTTTATAGAAGTGAATGAACATTATGTAATTAGATCAGAGATATTGATTGGCGGATCTGCTTGATAACAGTAATAAAGTATATATTGTAATATCAAAACGTATATGATCATTATTACATGCTTTTTCAACACATACTTCTTCAACAGGTTTCATATCCAATTACAAGAGCCACACCCCCACCCCACTGATCACTTTAGAGCATTACATCATTTTTCTTCCTCTTCTTCTTCCTCTTCTTCTTCTTCTTCTTCTTCTTCTTCTTCTTCTTCTTCTTCTTCTTCTTCTTCTTCTGTTTCCTTCTCCTGTTTTCTTCTTCCTCTCCTTGTTCTCCGTCTTCTTCTTCCTCCTCCTCCTTACCTGTTCTACCTCCTCCTCCATCTTCTTCCCCTCTTTTCCTCCTTCTCATACTAGTCCTTGTCCTCATACTCCTCCTTCTTCATATTTTTCTTTTTCTATTCATCCATCTCACTTCTCCACCTCCTTTTTCTTTTTTTCTTCTTCTTCATTTCTTTTTACGAATTTTTTTTCTATTGTACACACCCTACACAATACACCGAAATCTAGGCCACCATATACAACATTTGTGACAAGAAACCAACTTGTTCTGAACTTGTGCAAATCTTGGGGAGAGTATGAGAGAGAGAGAGAGTGAGATAGGGTGTAAGAGAGTGGGAGAAAGAGAGACATCCTTGCTGAATCTTTGCCAGCAATATTCTGCGAAGGTCCAAGGCAGATACTTTATATGGAAGTCATCTTGAACCCTCTCACGAAAACCTATTTCTTTATTCTTCTTTTTTTATTTTATGTTTCTTCTCTTGTTTCACTTTCTTTTATCCTTCTCCCTAGTTTTCGTTTGCCACTTCCTGATTTTCTTTCATCTTCCTATCTTTTTCTCCTTCTTCCTGTTTTTGTCTTGTTCCTCAAATATTATGCTCTCAATTGAGGTGTTTATTTCATTTTTGCTATTAAAAAGAACGACTAGCAGTCAGATTATTCACAAATCACAATAAATAATGAATTAATCACTCATTGTGACAAAGTGTGCTTATTTCTCCATTTTTCATTACTTGTTCAATTGAATTTCATTTCCACGATATAACCGTCATTCCCTTCCCTAAAACATACATTTTTTTAACAAATTTTCTGTTTTAAAACGTTTTTTTCTCTCTTGAAACGTTATTTTCTTTTGAAACTATTGTTTCTCTTTTCTATGCCTAAATATTTTCTCTGAAGTTTCTTATAATTCTACTTCATTGAAAGTATGCTTCTTTTTTCTATCCATCATCTTTAGCCTATATCACAAGGTTGGCTATTATCTAAATCTGGTCGAAATAATAGAATATAGATATATTTATCACTTATCCACTTCAAGATATAGGGCTAAAACTGCTAGGAGAGATAAATGAAATATAAATAAATTCATTCTAACATACAAAGGCCGGCGAAGTATGGACAACGAACAGATAAAATATAGATATATTATCAGGATTCCGTTCCGAAATATAGGTTACAGATACAGTATTATAAATATTTGAGGATATAATACTGAGCAGCCATAACATGTCCACACAATAGAATGGATAGACCTCGTTCACTCACTCTCTCTCTCACTCTCTCTCTCACACACACACACACACTCTCTCACTCTCTCTCAATTACTCATCAGTATATTCATCACTGTTCTCTCTTTCACTCTGTCACTAACTCATCGGTGTTCTCTCTCTCACTCGTCAATTCACCAGTCTTCTCTCTCTCATTTACTCACCAATATTCACTCTCTCACTCTCTCTCTCTCTGACACTCTCACTCTCTCACTCCTCAATTCACTATTGTTGACTGAGGATCAAGAACTGTGGCGCCTCATCTGACATCTTCTCATGATGGATGGTTCTCCGCCCTATTTTGCTCTCATATTCACATCCATTACTAATAAATTAATCACTTCAAATCCACCACAGATCTGTATCATCTTGAGAGTCCCTCTAGAGTCGTCTCCAAGTCGGGGAATATTATGTTTTTTTCATGTGCTGCTCGTTATCAGTGTTGTTCACAATGGTTTGTTTATCATATACTATTAAACGAGCAACTTCTGTTTATATGTTTATATGTTTAGATGTTCAGATGTTCAGATGTTCAGATGTTCAGATGTTCAGATGTTCAGATGTTCAGATGTTCAGATGTTCAGATGTTTAGATGTTCAGATGTTTGGATGTTTAGATGTTCAGATGTTCAGATGTTTAGATGTTTAGATGTTTAGATGTTTAGATGTTTAGATGTTTAGATGTTTAGATGTTTAGATGTTTAGATGTTTAGATGTTTAGATGTTTAGATGTTTAGATGTTCAGATGTTTAGATGTTTATATGTTTGTATGTTTATATTTCACCGGATCTCGAAAACGGCTCTAACGATTCTCACGAAGCTCAGAACATAGTAGGATTATAATATAAAGATTCGATTGCACTAGGTCTCACGAAAGGTCTAACGATTCCAAGCAGGAAAGCCGCAAAGCTTTCAGGCGTCGTCGGATATTTTTCTATATTTTTCCTTCAAAACAAAATATATATTATATATTTTATATATATTAAGTTTTAAATAATATATTTAGTTTTATATTTTTTATATACATATTTTTTTCGCCACACTGCACAGAAAGCAGCTGTTCTCCAGTCCCTACGTAGATCTGAAAAACATTGTTTGCAGACGACTCTTGTCTGACGTCAGAACAGGTTTCTTTCCGGCCTTTCCAGCCGCTAACGTGGTACTAAGAAAGGTGGTCAAAAAACTTTTTATTATTTGTGTTCATTATTCAATAATTAAAACATTTATAATAATATCATCTTATTGTCATTTGAAAGAATAAAAAAGTATAAACTCAACCTCCCACATAATTGAACATAATATTTTAGGTTATTTAGACAAATCAGAATAGAAAATAAAAATACATGGACAATTTCCTGATATTCAGATTACCTCAGATTTGCTAGAGCTATGACCTTCCACTTCTGTTTTCGGAAACTGATTTCGAGCCGGAAAAGTCTAATTCTCGACCCTAGGTGCGAAATATACTATTCCTTCGACTTTGCTGTTCGTTAGACCTGCAAAGCTTTCCCTGCAAAGCTTTTTACAGAGACGGTAAGATACAGATATAAAAAGCTTGGCATCAGCTAATTAAAAGTGAATTGCTCATGTTCGCGGCGCTTATATCTGTACGCACCTCAAGATGCCCCATGGTATAGGTCGTCTACGTTCCAAAGTTCAAGCCGATTTCCAATGACTCCTGAACATGGATATACAACTCGTGGTCAAGCCAGAGAGAAACTGTATGAGCCGAGATGTGTAACTGCATCTGCAGCTGGTCATGCAGCCTTTCAGGGTCCTCGTTTATTTAATGTTTTACCTTTCGATATTTCTAGAGAGTCCTCCTTATCGATTTCTGTAGAAGGTTAAGACTGTATTTATCGGCTTCATAAATTGTTTCGTTTCGTTTTGTTTCATTGAAATATGTTTAACTTTATACTGTAAACTAGGCTATATAAACTAAGCATTGTAATCAATTTGTTTCTTTTTGTGGAAGATGTGTATTTTTGTTTAGATTGCTTAATGGCATAAGATAATACTATTTATGTAAGTAGCTCTATATAGTACTTGAAGCAGCTGAATCGTTTTTCTTATATATTTTCTGTAATTCATAAGACGAACCACTCCTCGACGCAGGCCTAGCCTAATGAAGAGTGCACTTGATATTTTTTATGTTATTATGCTTTGTAAAATTGTACAATGAAGTGAATAAAAGTAATTATTATTATTATTTTATTATTATTATTATTATTATTATTATTATTTTTGTTAGCTGAAACCGATTACTGTCTATTACTACTGTTTTGGCCGGGTGAGAGTTAAAGAACGGCACAGTAGGCTTATGAGAGACTACCAGCGTCATATAGTTTCACGGAAGATGACAACTATAGGACTATCGGCTTCAGTTAACAGAAAATTTTGAAACATAAACGTCCTACACCATGGGATATCTTCTTATGCTATCGTTTCTCTATGATCCTACTCAGCATTGTTGTTCAATGTTTTTTGAAAGATGTGTAGCGTCACTCCCTCCAAAACTCCTTGATATTTGCAAGCAGAATCCTTGATCTAAGCAAGTCCAGCCAGCCTTGTAACCTGTAATAGAGATTTGCAAAAATGTGTATCAGTTGGACTTAAGCTAGCAGGTGGAAGGTGGAGGCTGTCAGCCAGAGAATAAGGAAACAAATGCAAATTAGATCGATGTCAGAGAAGTCGACTAAGTTTGCAGTCTGCCAACTCCCTTATTTCAAACTGCTTTTCATATTTAATCAAAACAAAAACGACGCGCTTAACAAGGTGAAATTCGTATATCTATACCACTCAATATGTGTTCTTTGTAGAGGTTGTTGCTATAAATATGAATCTGCATTGATATGCATTATAATATATTTAGAAGAGCTGCTACTATTATATCTGTATTGTTTTGAGAGATACATGACTATGAAATACATCTGTATTGGTTAAAATGTATGAATTCAGGGCTACTTTCTTGTATTTATAAAATATAATAATTAGTACCCTTTAAAATTAATAAAATAATGAAACAATTTGTATTATTGTTTTATTATTTTATTAATTCTAAATGGTACTATAATTCTATTTTATAAATCTGTATTGGTATTTGTGTTAGGTAAAGAAGTTGCCACAATCATCTTTTTTTTAGAGCTTCATGACTATGAAATATACCTGCACTGGTAATAATTATACTATGCTCAGAAGTTGTTACAATATAGCTATTTTGTTTTTAGAGTTGATATTGAAGATAATATCAATTTCATTTTAGGAGATTCGTTTCTATTTGGACCAAACTAATAGATATTGAATAAAAAGACTAAGAAAAATTCATTTTTTTAATATGAATAATTACCACAATATCAACTTCTTAACTACACAAAAAGTCAAACTAATAGAATAGAAATATGTTACATAAATGTACTTCATTTCCCAATATATTGTCACATAGTTGAGAACATGTATATCGAATACAATGCTCTTTATACAGTATGGAATAACGAATACAATGTTACTTTGTCAAAACATAAATGACTATGACCAATACAATCTTTATTGGTATATTTATATCAGATATAGAAGTTGTTACAATACATCTAATTTTTTCAAGAGCTACAACTTGGCTGTGAAATAAATCTGTATTAGTATCTATGTTAGGTATAGAGGTTGTCACTATATATCTATTTTGTTTTTAGAGCTAAAACATAGCTGCAAAATATATATGTATTGGCAATTATGTTAGGTATAGAAGTTGTTACAGTGTATCTATATTGTTTTAGATCTACATTACTACACGTCTACTTGTCTACATGTCTATATCTGTATTGGAATTCGTGTTATATGTAGTTAATGATATAATATAGATATAAAGTGAAGGGATATTGTGACGACCTTGTGAAGAATCCATCAGAGAAGTCCAACGACCTTAAATTAATGCGAAATGGATGTGAACAATGCGGATGGTCTTGAAGAGTAAACGTAAGGGAATTTCACATACTTACAAACTGGAAAAAGGATAAATTCGTTTATTTTTATTGTAGTAATATAATAGTGATTTCGCGGATTGTAGTGTGGTGATATTGTTTAGTACTGTAATTTTTTGAGATTTGATTAAAATATTCTATCAGTTTGTAATCTAGAATACCAATCGTCTGGTTATGTATTTCCGGTTTATGCAAGCAATTATTTACTCGTAGAATATTCATATTCATTTATGAATAAGTTGGTAACATTCCATTGCTCATTTGAAGCTCGTCATTAGGAGCTCATTGAAGCTCATTGAAGCTGTTCATTTGTACCTCATTAGAAGCTCATTGAAGATCATTTGAAGCTCATTGAAGTTCATTTGAAGCGCATTTTAAGCTCATTTGACAATATAGGAAATAATAGGCTGTGAGTTATCTAATGTTTTTCGATTACACTTCGATTATAAGATTTCAATTATATGTCTGTGCTTCACTTCGTTTCACACATTATGAGGTTACCTATGAACTGAATCATACTCTTATAAGCTTGAAAATAATTGCCAAGATTCAATCATTCTTTTTGTGTTTGAGCCCCCATATATTCTACTATTGCAGTTATTCCGCTATCTATCGACACAGTTAACTTTGAAATCTAATTGGCCTAGAATTTCCTATCAATTTATCATAATAAATGCTGATTTGCTGATATTTGAAAGGTATGGATTAAATATTAATTGACAGAGTTAACTTTGAAATCTTACTAATTGGTCCAGAATCCTATTATATTAAGCGAGCAATTTCTATATATATATCTGGTTATTTTTATATCTGGTTATTTCTAGATCTGGCTATTTTTATATCTGGTTATTTATGTTTTACGGATCTCGAAAACTGCTCTAACGATTTTCACCAAATTTGGAACATAGTAGGTTTATGATATAAAGATTCGATTGCACTAGGTCTCATTCTTTGGAAAACTCGCTGAACGACATTAAAAGGATAATTCATCCTTGGAAAACAGATGATAATTTCGTCGTCTCTCGATAACAGAAGATGCGTGTGCCTGTGTGGGAGAGAGACAGAATTATTTGCAGCTGTGTAGTCATAATCAATCAGCGAGATATTTTATCTAGCTAGACAATTTTTAATCGATTTGATCAACATAATCTGATTTGTTGACATGTCATGATAATCCTCCTAAACTAGAGTATATCATAATTTTCAAAGTTGATCATTATTCGACGATTTCAAGTGTTATTTTGTTATTCAATTTGGTTTGTATATAATCTAGATTATAAATTTTTTGTTTTCAAATGTTTGAACAGAAAATTGAACCTGAGTTCAAGTGTATGGAACATAACCTAATTTCTGGACTATTTATAGTGTATAAATAAAAATTCGGGAAAAAACAGTTTTGGGCTGTGCCTGTTAGTACTTCCCCAATCATTTTAATGAATTGTGTTCGGTTTATCAAAAGTCAATAAATAAATAACAAGCGAAGCTCGGTGACCCGATATTCTTTTATTAATTTATCATAAGCTGTTTTGCTGAGTTTTGAAAAATATGGATTGAAAAACGCAAAAATTATTGCAAGTCTTGAAATAGAATTGAAAAATTTCATCTAATCAACCCACGCACTAGCAAAAAGCTCATGTGAGCATCATCATCCATCGTAGAAACTTTAATAAAAATCTGGTGTGGACACTCACACAACTTTCCTTGCCGTTATGGAAATTGATCACCTGATGCTAGTGTTCCCGCGCATCTCAAGTCTACTATTCAAAGATTTGAGCCAGCTGGTGACAGGGCAATAACGCTGGAGACACACATGAGGTCTGCTATCTCTTCATAGTGAATGATTTAATAGAATCAAAAATAATTTGCAATTGAATAATCACATTTTCTCGAATTTGAAGCTTATTTTCAATTTTAGGTGAAAATGTTACTGAACATTAATTGAAAAGATTCTCATGCTCAATCTTTTCCAATCGAAATTTTCCGTTTAAATTGTATCTGAAGCCTGATAATTGAGAATCTAAAATCAAACTTTGCATAGATGGGGCGGAGCTCCTGAAATTTTTACATATATGGGACTTGTGGCAGCTGATAGAGCTTATCGATGACTATTTTAGGTATGAATTTGATCAAAATCGTTGGAGCCGTTTCCGAGAAAATCACGAAAAACGCCGTTTTTGACAACATTTTCGCCATTTTAGCCGCCATCTTGAATTGCATTTGATCGAAATTGTTCGTGTCGGATCCTTATAGTGAAAGGACCTTAAGTTCCAAATTTCAAGTCATTCCGTTAATTAGGAGATGAGATATCGTGTACACATACGCACATACACTCATACACACACACACACACACACACACACACACACACACACACACACACACACACACCACACACACAAAAACCAATTTTTTGGACTCAGGGGACCTTGAAACGTATATTAATTTAGAAATTGGGGTACCTTATTTTTTTCGGAAAGCAATACTTTCCTCACCTATGGTAATATGGCAAGGGAAGTAAAAAGTGGGTGATGATGATTTATATTTCATTCCAATAATTTTAGTAGCCCTATAGCAGAAAGTGAACATTTTTGCTACTGATACACCTTTTTATAACATTCATCCAGACGAGGCTTGATACAATACCTCCCCGTTATGAACTATGTAACCATTCTTTGAAAATAAACGTCATAATTTCCAATCATTCCTCATCTGATCAGATAGATCTTTGATCTAGTAACCGTGATCTCTCTCTCATTAATGATCAGGTCAGATCCTGATCACATTCTTGTTTTGTAATCGGTGATCCATGATAAACGATGCAATACATCTTGAATCTGAGTAGGAGATGACCTCACTCATTCTCTCTTTTCATCTCTCACACTCTCTCTTCATCTCTTACTCGATCACTCCTTGTCTCTCTTTCGCTATCTATTTCTCTTTCGATTACTCTTTCTCTATCTTTCGCTATCTATCTATCACTCTCTATCACTCACACTTTCCCTCTCTCATTTTTCTTACTCATACAATCTCACTCGCTCTCACTCACTCACACACTCTTTCACTCGCTCAATCATCGTAAGGCCATCTCTCAACACATTCGCAAACTACTATATAATTATATTGTCTTCCATACATGATACAAATATATAGGAAGCTCATGTATTTACTATGTATGTATTACGTAGTATGTCAAGTGCAAAAAAGGTTTGTCCGAATGTGATTGCGCATGCGCGTATATTTTGCAAATCCGAGGACAGCATCTTCCCCACATATATATGACATAGTGGGCGTTGTAATCTAATATCATGCAAAAACGAGAACCGTATATAAATATAGACCAATTAACATAAAAACTTTGCCATTTTATCATCAATTTTGTTTCCTCATTCTGAACATTGCAAAATGTCTTCAACTTCCGCACTTCCGGTCGTGTGTAACAAGTTTATAATAAGACCAGTCATACAGTTATTGACTCGAGTTATTAATTGCTGCAAGATAATTTTAGAAGATATTTAAATTAGTTTTCTGTGTCAAATTCCAGACTTGTTTGTGGTTATGATGTTATGTTGTCGATTATCAAATGACAGACTTCCGTTGTAGATTTGGTTATTGTAAACAAATTTGAAAATTGGGGATTGTGAGGGTTGCCATATAATAGTGATTAATATTATCAGGGGGAATAAGCCGAGATGTTGTTTAAGAAGTTGGGACTGTTAATTATTGTTGGAATAAAAGATAACACAAAATAGAAGTTGGGAATTAGTTATTTGTGCAACTAGTGCGCAAAGTGACAGTTTGCTGCACCGAAAGAAACGTTTACGCCCGAGCCGTAGGCGAGTGCGGAATGATGGTTTCTTGAGTGCAGCAAACGAACTTTGCGCACGTATTTCACATTAAATTTTTCCTACAGTTACCATTTAATATGAAAAGTGGGTAATTATGGGTGAAATTCCCTGAAATCCATCAAATGTTTCTCTGTGTAATTTTATTATTAATGAAAACCTTAATTTATTCAAAACTGAATAATAAGAATTGAATTATAATGATTAGTAATTCAATTGAAAATTTATGTGACTGCTTGGAGGGGGTTTATGTTATGTAAGCATTGAAATGACTATAATGAAGGCACATAATGGCAAAGCAACACTGTTCTCCACTGCCATTATAATGTGGGCCTCACTATGAGTATTACCAACTTAATTTTGATTTTCCTGCACTGGTGCTCCATATAACCTACTAACTATTTTGCGTTGTCATGCTGCAAATCTGGAGTATGCAAAGAAATACTTTACGCACTAGTGCGGAAAAGTGATTCTTTGCGGCCTGCAATCAGTGCAGAAATGGTCACTTTTCAAGGTATCTGTGGGAAAAAAATATTATGACACATAAATCGTAAATAGCAACGGAATGTGAGTCGGAACAGGCTGTAGCCTAGTCCTTGATTGTAAGAAAAAGAAGAAGATAAAAGAAGACATATCTTCTTGACTGGTTGAATAGATTCTTCATTATTATAATAATAGTAATTTATAGGCATTGCCATACACTGGAACCAGAGGCTGAAGAATATACTATTTGATACAGAATGTCTGAACAATGTAGGCCTAATGTAATAGTCAAGTTACATTGTAGTTTTTATATGCTTTCTTTATCTTGCAATAATTATTGTTTCATTCTAATAGGTATTTTCCCTTACTTCCAAATTCTTCTCTCTTGTAGTATTATAGTCCAGAGTTTAGCCAATAGTTCAGATTGGAACTACAGCTCTAGTGTCTCTGTTGTTAGAGTTCTAGCTCTTATGACTAGTATTTTTCACTTCCTTTGTTGTGTATCTATAATACATGATAATTCAGTTATATTTTTATTTTCAATATTTGTCAATTTCAAGTTAGTTGCTAGAGTAATCCTGGTGAGATCTACCTATCTTATTAATTAAACTCTTCATTATATTAGAGAAAATAGCTCATTAGTCTTTTTAGACTAGATTGCAATGTATAAATTTAAAAAATAGTTCCTTTGTTTATTACCTCAGTTTCCTTTGTTATTTCGTCTAGATCTTGATTCTATTAATATAGAAAATTAGAATGGAATAAATTCATTTTTAGACCATTTTTATGATGAATAATCAGATTACTTCAAAAATACTTCATTCCTTAATTCCTTCATCTCTCCATTTCATCATTACTCCATTTCTTCAGTAGACTACAAAGTATCTCGTACATAAGATAGATTTTGGAGGTTTAGAAAGATGATTAATTCTTGCATAAAACTGCATTATTCCATTATCATTGCAAAGTAGTGTAATTATGCTGACGTATTTTGTTTTGAGTGTTATTGCTAAATGAATAACTTGACTATAGATTATTCATCCTTCAATAAAAACTGAATTTATTTCATTATTTCATTGCTAAGTGTTATTATTCTATTGGATTGGGAGAGAGGCAGGGTATCAGTGTAAGTGTAATGGGAAGCCATAACGTGGGCCAATCTCCAGGAGAAATGTATTTCATGCTGCAATGATGGTGAATCTGCTATTGAACGTGAACTGCAATTGCTTTGCTTCTAGGAAAATAAGCTTCTATCAGTAAGCTTTCTCTCAAATTTACTTCTCTTTCACTCTCTCGAGAGGCATCTTCGTCTTCTCATCCTCCTCCTCCACCTCCTCCACCTCCTCCTCCTCCTCCAACTCCTCCTCCTCATTCTCATCCTCTCCTTCACTTACTCCACAATATCCTCCTTCCCATTTATTTTTTCTTCTTATTCCTCTTCTTTTTCTTCTTCTTCTTCTTCTTCTTCTTCTTCTTCTTTTCCATCATCATCCTCTTTTATCCGCTTACTTATTCTTTCCCTTTTAACACCGTGTCTTTGTTCATTTCATTTTGAATCGTTTTACTCTCTTCATCTCCTTCTACTTCTTCTAAAATCTTCACCTTCTCTTACTCATTTTGTACCACATCATATTTTTCTGCATTCCTTCTTCTTCTTTTTGATTTTCTACTCTTTATTTCTTTTTCCTCCATATTTTACTCATTCCTGTTCTCCCTGTACTTCTCCCTATCCGACTCACTCTTCTTCTTTCTCTTCTTTTGGTAGAGTGTTAGTGGGGAGGATATTTTTAATATTCTTCCCAAAGAATGGACATTGATATGTCCAAAGCTCCGCCAATTTATGTAGATGCATAACAATATGATTATTATCTATAGTTATTATATTACAAATTTCTTTTTCATATCATATACAGTTCAATAGTTATTTTCCTAGTCTATATTATGTAAATTCATCTATAATTTTGCTGTATTGTAAGCTATTGTATATAAGTGTATAAGCCAGTATATATTGTAATCTACATAAATAAAGTACTCAATCAATCAATTCTTCTCCTTCTTCTTCCTCTTCTTCTTCTTCTTTCTCTTCCCTCTTGTTCATGCCTTTTTTTGTCCACCGTCTTATCTTTGATCTAACATTCTCTCTTCTTTTCCATCTCCTTATTCAATTCTATCTTTCTAATTCTATAATTCTTCCTTTTCTACCTTATAATCTTCTGCCTTCTTCTCCTTTCTTCACTCCGATGTCTCTCGTCTCATCTCATCATAGAACATCTCCTTGTAAACGTAGGGGGTTGTTCCTTCTCTTCTATAATATTTACCAAAATTATGCTATCAAATCTCTAGTTGAATCCTTGATTGGTTGGGAGCTTTTAGTGGAATCGTTCATTCAAATGCACAGATTATCATCATTATCTAAAATTTTCACCTATTATAGCAACTAGCAACTACGTGCCAGGAACTTCAATGAAAAATACTAATGAAATTCAACTTCTGGTTTATTGAACTCTAAATAGGTAGAACGAATTAATAAAAGTCAGGTAACATGTCAAATTTTCAAACAGAACAAAGTTATTCTGCAATCGATTCAGGTCAAGAACACATACTTCATTTTTAATCTATACATTTTGGGAACTTGCTAACTTGCTGCAACTTAATTCGGGCCTCGGTCATTCTATGTACTAAATTTTGAGCTTAGTAAGAAAAACAACAAATTTTCGGCACTCACCATTTTAACAATATTCAAACTTGGACTCTTCAGAAACACTCACATACACTTCAATAAAACTCACTATACTTGAGCTCACACGCACAAATAATTTCCTGATTCTACTCCTACTAACTATAAAATTTGGTTTCCTATTCAACTAGATAAAAATTACTGATAACTGAAAACTTAACAATTAGTCCCTCTGAATGGGAAATGGGCCCATTCAGAGGACCGAGGCTCGCTCACCGTTACATGTTTTCCCAGTTACGTCTCAATTTGAACTGTGTCCCTTTCACTGAAAATTATTCCCCCTCCACGAGCGTTGAGCATAACTTCCAGTGGAAAAGCCAAAGCTGCAAAAAGGTCAATGCTCGTATAATTTTCAAATACAGTGGCTTTTTCGACATGAAATTGAAACTGCATTTGGAAAATGCACGAAAATTGCTTTAATTTTGACAACTGAGCAACAAGTTAGCAAATTCAAACAAGACAGAGTCAATTCTCACACTAAAAACGCAGGGTTCAACAAACAGTAAAATCAAAGTTCATTTCAGTTCAAAAACCTGAAAAACAATATAAGATACACAAAACAACTTCAATAATACCCACTCAATATTCACACTATTACATCCTTAACGTCTTATTTTTATTATTTCTCTATCCTGCCTTCTGTCATCCGTATTATCTCAATTCATTCTCTCTTTCTACTCATCTTATACCATCTGCACTACGTATCGTTTTATTCTTGTCTACGTAGCCTTCTCACACTCTCTCACTCACTCTCTGACTCTCACTTTCTCTCTCTCCAGCTCATTGTATACCATAAGCAGGCGATATGACTCTGTTACGTGATGAGGGTACAGAGTGCATGTAATACTAGACTACTATAGCTGTTATCCCCCTAACAATAACCAGATCATCTAGTCCAGCCTCTGCTACTTGCCTATAAATGCTCTATCTTCCTTCTTTTTTCTTCTTGTTCCTTCACTTTTTACTTTCCTTGCCCTACTACCATAGGTAAGGAAAGTATTGCTTTCCAAAAAAAATTAAGGTACCCCAAGTTTTCTATACGTTTCAAGGTCCCCTGAGTACAAAAACATGATTTTTGGGTGTTGGTCTGTGTGTGTGTGTGTTGTGTGTGTGTGTGTGTGTGTGTGGTGTGTGTGTGTGTGTGTGTGTGTGTGTGTGTGTGTGTGTGTGTGTGTGTGTGTGTGTGTGTGTGTGTGTGTGTGTGTGTGTGTGTATATGTGTGTGTATGTGTGTATGTCTGTGAACACGATAACTCCATTCCTAATTAACCGATTGACTTGAAATTTTCAACTTAAGGTCCTTATACCATGAGGACCCGACAATAAGAAATTCAATAAAATTCAATCCAAGATGGCGGAAAAAATGGCGGATAATTACTAAAAAACCATGTTTTTCACGATTTTCTCAAAAACGGCTCTAACGATTTTCTTTAAATTCATACCATGGATAGCTATTTATAAGCCCTATCAACTGACATGAGTCCCATTTCTAGGAAAATTGCAGGAGCTGCGTAATATTCTCGAGAAAAATGGCGGATGATTACTAAAAAACCATGTTTTTCACGGTTTTCTCGAAAACGGCTCTAACGATTTTCTTCAAATTTATACCATGGATAGCTATTTATAAGCCCTATCAACTGACATGAGTCTCATTTCTAGGAAAATTGCAGGAGCTGCGTAATATTCTCGAGAAAAATGGCGGATAATTACTGAAAAACCATGTTTTTCACGATTTTCTAAAATATTACTCGACTGATTTATTTCAAATTCATACTCTGTATAGTTATTTATCAGCTCCATCAACTGGCATGAGTCTCCTTTCTGGGAAACTAATGGGGGGTTCACCCCATCCTTGAGAAATGGACTTAGTAACCTCCTTCTCGTGCATGAGGTAGGTAGGTAGAGCAGTCTATAAATTAACACATTAGTCTAACACATAGTCGAGATATTTCATCTGTAGAACAGCTGTTTTGACGACTTTTAAAAAATCATCGGATTTCACAATTTACACAAAGGAAAAAGTACTCTGAAAACAATTATATACACACATATACAGTAGTCTGATCGTAGTTTCAAATGATTATGTTGCCGCCAATCGTCATTATGCTATTTCTCTAAATTATTGTCGTTTAAGAATGAGGCTCCCAGTTCAAGGAAAGTTGTGTGAGTGTACCACACCAGATTTTTCTACTTTCACCAGTGCTCCACCACTTTTTTATATGAATTTCCCTTTTCGTATCGATGAATCATTGTTATACAGAGTGACACAGAATAACGGGAACTCTTAAAAAACGCGATAATCATTAGTGGGAAGGGCAAAAATGATTCTATTCAAACTAATGTAAAGTTCAAGACTTGCTATTTGAAAATTATTGATAACATCTATCACTTTTTGACAATCACATCTTCAAGATGGCTTCCTCCTGAACGAATACACTCTTGAAATCTGTGTTGAGATTCCTGAACTATTGCTGCAACATTTCAGCTGGGATATTGTTAATTTCATTTTGAATTGTCTGTTATGATTCGACCACAGTTATTGGTCAAGTTGTAAAAACGTTTGATTTGAGATAGCTCCACAAACAGAAAATCGCAGGTGGACAGATCATGGGACCAGGAAACGCAGATGTTGCAGTGATCAATGAGGAATCGTCAACACAGATTTTGAAAAGTGATAGATGTTATTAATAATTATTCTCAAATGGCAAGTCGTGAACTTCACATTAGTTTGAATAAAATAATTTTTGCCCTGCCCACTGATGTTTAATGGCGTTTTTAAAAGTTCCCGTTATTCTGTGTCTCCCTATATTTCTTGATAATATTTCAAGTGAAGATACAATAATTGTATATTTTTCGTCTCTTGTGGTTGAAATGTAGTAAAGATTTTCGTTTTCCCTTCTGGAATCTTCTCACCTGAGGCGATATGTGAGGCTCTTTGAACCTTTGGATCTTTGAATCCGTCCCTTCAAAAACATAAACATACCTAGGGCGATACCATATTAGGTGTTCTAAAGGGTGTTTTCAGAGTCGGCAGACGAGAGAAGCTCTTTGATTGACTGATTGGGTTGGTGTCAGAAACACGCCTGATATGGACTCGCCCTTTATTTATTTATTTATATTTTTCACAAAGTAGCACTGATTGGGAGAGAAAAACTAAGGATACTCCTTGTACTATTTCTCTCCCAAATTTAGATAACATTTTAAAAGTCCAAAATAGGGTTATGATTTCACTTTACTAAAATTGAGTCTATTTTCACTAAAAAAAACGAAAACTAAAGATTTTTAATTTTTTTTTGACAGTCTTGATTTTTAAATTTTGACAGTTGAAAACAGATAAAAAAAAAACAAAAATATCACACACAAATCACCATTAATTGGAACATGTTTGAGCAATGTTACAAAAATTAGAGCCAGAAAAAACACAACTCACTATGCAGCACAGCTGATGAAAATTTATCTTCCAAATAATCAATTCTCTATTCTTTCTTTACCTCTTCTCCTCTATTTTTCCCTTCCTATCCCTCGATTGTGTTAAGAATTCATAATTATATCATAATTCAATCTCATATCAAAACTTTATTAAATTATATTAATGTTCTCGATTGCCTACTTATTGAGGCAGAAAGCTCTCCAATTGGCTGATTAGGCTGATGTCTGGAAATCAGCTGATAATAGAGAGAGCTCCCTGTCCTGCCGACTTGTCTGAAGAACGCCTCGTATTGCTTGGCCCCAACAGTCTCTAGTGACTAGTCCAATGGTTGAATTATTCAGACTATGGGGCCTTTCCGTAAAGGATTTCGCATCAATAAAAAATTATATGAATAATTTGTATAATACATTTTATTTGTTATAAAGGGCTACCAATTATATTTGAAAAATAATAAAATCAAGGTAATATCGATATTTTCTTATTCCAGCTGGAAATCGTTTCTTTAAATATCTGAAATGTTTGTATATTAATTGTTACCGAATAGTCATTTCCATGTTGAGTGATAGTAGCTTAATCAAGATTCTGATTTGGACTGTAGTATGAATTTGAAAAGGGACAGATTTGGGCATAAGCCTGATGTGCCTACTCATATAACTGTAATAATGAAAATATCGTCGTCATCTTCCTACAAGGATTAGGCAATTTGCCTGTTCCGACTTCAAACTTACCATCACATCCATCTTTTACGGGGTCTGCCCACACTTCCCCTCCCAACCGGGTTATACAACATGACTGCCCTGGGAATCCTGTCGCTCTCCATCCTTTCAACATGATCTTTCCAGTTTTGTCGATTTTCTTCAATCTTCTGCCATATGGAGATTATGTTGAGCTCGCTTCTTATATCAACATTATAAAGCCTATCTTCCCTTGTGCACCCTTTTACTGCTCTTAAAAACCTCATTTCGGCAGCCTGCAACCTACTCCATTCTTTCTTCCTAGGTATCCAAGATTCAGAGCCATATAAGAGCGTTGGAATAGCCATAACCTTAAAGAATTTAAGTTTTCTCTCTCTCCTGGCTCTGCTTCCCAAAGTCCTATTATTTTATTGTTCCACAAATGGATTGGAATCATGAAAATATGACTGGAAAAATTAATAAATAAATGTAAACTATAAATTAAATCTTTCGTTACAAATTTTCTATGTTTTTACACTCCAGAGCGAAGCTCCGTAATTAATATTGTACCCAAATTAACAGTCATTTCGAAGATGGTTAGTATGTAAAATAATTCATATCTATATCAGTATCAATAACAAGCCAATAAACAAGTACCACTACCGATAAGTATGAACCTTGGACGCTGAGCCAAATTATGCAAAATGTCCAGTCAATGGGACAACAAAGAGCAGTCAATAGAAAAGAGAGCAACAAACCATAAGAGTCAAATGAGAGAGATATTTTGGGAGGGAACAAGTTTGAAGGTCAAGAATTTGACCTTGACACACCGATTTTCTGCAATGGTCACCTTTCCTCCTACTCCTCCTCCTCCACCCGAACCACTCCTCCTGCTCCTCATCCTCCTCCTCCTTCAACAACACCCATACACTTCATAATCCTCGTTATTATCCTCTTCATTCTCATTTATCATCATTTTTTTCTCCTCTTCTCCCTTATCGTTCTATTCGTTGTCTCCCTGCTCATCCTCCTTCTCCTCATCCTCCTACTCCTCTCTTCCCCCTCCTCCATCTCCTCCAACTGCTTTACCAACACTCATCCTCTTTAGAATGGGTTCATCCCTTTCATTACATCTTTATGACACCTCGTTATCATATTCTTCCTCCTTCTTTACTCTCATTCTTTTTCCCCCTGTTTTCTTCTTTTTCTTCCTGTTCATCCTCCTTCTCTTTTTTCTAATTATTCTCCTATTTTTCATCCTCTTTCTTTCTCGTTCTCCTTCTCTTCTCCTTCTCGTTCTCCACTAACCCCTCTTTCTCCTGTTCCGTTACCTCCTCCACCGCTAAAACTTTCCTCCTCCTTCTTCTGCTTCACTACTTCATCATCCTTCGTCTCCTCTTCCTACTCCTTCTCCTCTTCTTCATCCTCTTCTTCCTCCTCCTCTTCATCCGTTTTCTTCCTCTCATCCTCAACCATTTACTCTTCCTCTTCTTCTTCTTATGATCCTCTTCTTCCTCCTCCTCACCTTCCATTCTCATCTTCTCATCCTCCGCCACTTCCACTCCTCCTTCTCCTACAACTTCCACTTCTCCTCTTCTCCTCTTCCTCCTCCTTCACAACTTCCTCCTTCTTCACATTCTTCTCCTGTACCTCATCACCATCCTCCTCTTCCCCTCCTCCTACTCCTTCTTCTCCTACAACTTCCACTTCTCCTCTTCTCCTCCTACTCCTCCTCCTCTATCTCATCCCCATTTTCCTCATCTTCTCCTATCTCTCTCCATCTTCTTCATCTTATTCTCATTACAACCCTGTACCGTCATGTGCAAATTTTCAGTGCCGTTGACCGCCATCTTGTCTCCTTATGACAGGAAGTGATCGGAATGTGCCCACGTGGTCTGGAATCTGGTTCAGGGACATACATGTGTCATATGATCATATCTCATATGTCATTTGTTATTGGCTAACCTCCCGCTGTTGTTATAGTGTTAAAGGTGTGAGGTGTAAGGTGTTAAGATAATATGTTGTTAGCGGCATATGCTTGTGTTATATGTCACTCTGGTCTTCTTCTTCTTCACCTCCTCCTTCTTCTTCTTCTTCTTCTTCCTCTTCTTTTTCTTTTCCTTTTTCTTCTTCTTTTTACTTTCCTTGCCCTATTACCATAGGTGAGGAAAGTTATGCTTTCCAAAAAATTTAAGGTACCCTAATTTCATGTTTTCTATACGTTTCAAGGTCCTCTGAGTCCAAAAACATGATTTTTGGGTGTTGGTCTGTGTGTGTGTGTGTGTGTGTGTGTGTGTGTGTGTGTTTGTGTGTGTGTGTGTGTCTGTGAACACGATAACTCCATTCCTAATTAACCGATTGACTTGAAATTTTAAACTTAAGGTCCTTATATCATGAGGATCCGACAATAAGAAATTCAATAAAATTCAATTCAAAATGGAGGATAATGGCTAAAAAACCATGTTTTCCACGGTTTTCTCGAAAACGGCTCTAACGATTTTGTTCAAATTTATACCCTAGATAGGTATTTATAAGCCCTATCAACTGACATGAGTCTCATTTCTGGGAAAATTGCAGGAGCTCTGTAATATTCCTGAGAAGAATGAATTTTGTTTAATTTCTATCACGATTTTCTCAAAAAATGACTTGACCGATTTTTTTAAACTCATACCCTGTATAGTTATATATCAGCTCTATTAACTGGCATGAGTCTCCTCCCTGAGAAATCAACAGGGGGTCCACCCCATCCTTGAGAAATTTACTTTGTAACCTCCTTCTCGTGCGTGAGGAAGTGCTGTTTATTCAAAAGAACACATGTCGATATTTTATTTGTAGAACAGCTTTTTTGACAACTTTTAAAAAATCCTCAAATTCCATAATTTAAACAAAGGAAAATGTACTCTGAACACAATCACAATAGTATAATCGTAGTTTTAATTATTTAGCCGCCAATCGGCATAATGTTATTCCCTAAATTATCCTCGTATTATGTGTTAAGAGAGAAATTATGGGATATTATCCTTGTGCTCTCATATGTATCTCAAATAAAAATAAATAAATAAACCTTGTTTTTACCTACATTGAGTGGGTTTTCTCAAGTATCAATCCTCATCATAAGGTTTCATCTATAGAGAGGTCCACGTTTTAATGGCAGTATTTGATTAGAATTTAAGTTGCTATCTGTGTCTAGCATTCTACAAAGCAGATAGCGCTTTCCTCTTCTAGTGCCGCAACGTTCCTGGATCGTTTTTCAACAATGTAGAAGTATATTGAAATGAACAGCAAATAAATAATCTCAATCATGAAAATGTATTATTTAATCATTGAAAAGTATATTTCTTGAAGAATAAAATATAAATGATTATTCTGAACAAGAAGGAACAGTGTTAATAATATTATATGAGACTAGCAGGTAGCCCATGCTTCCTAAGGGTCTAATTAAGATATTGGTAAACTGAAAACTTGACCTACTGAAATCTTGAAGAATAAACATTAGGCCTATAACCTTCTTTGGTAAATCTTGAATCTTATTGCAAATTTTCAAGTTGATCAGCCCTGTAGTTCAGACGTGATCATGCGTCATTCATGAATTTCCTATCCCTCAAGTATATAATTATGCCAATTCATTTCCTTTATTATATTATAGATAGATTATCCTCACAAGAATAAATACCTAGGCCCGGTTGCACGAAAGCCGGTTAGATTTTAACCTTGATTAATTCCACGAGAACCAATCAGAGAAGCCGTTTTTTCAAAAACGCCTCCTGTGATTGGTTCTCGTGGATTAATCACGGATAAAATTTAACTGGCTTCTGTGCAACCGGCACTTAAAATTATGCATCAGATATAACGGTATCAGCTATCCTCTATAAAAGGCAGAGGCAAGGCAGGGAATCAGCAACGCTAGTCCTCTATCTCCCTCAACTGCCTTTATAACGTGGACCGCACAATAGGGTATGGTTCCCCCACCACTCCTCTATACTATATTAGTCATCGTGGGGTTGATGGGGATGAATCGGTCAGTTTACTACGCGTAACCTTTGCGAGTTCATTGACCTGTCGCATCTTCCATAATTTATGAATGAATCCACTTTCAAAAAACAATTCAGTGGTTTAAATGTGGTTAATTATCGTCTACAATGTATAATTGATAGTTACCAACGGTTAGTTTCCTGTGAAATATGTTTTTAATACCAGAAACGAGTTATCAAATTTGTTCAAATTTAGTACGGGAATCAAGAACTTGGTAAGTTATTTAATGAGATAATTTTATTATTTTGAATCTGTGACTGTTATCTATGCTTATAACTTGATGAGACACTCATTTTGATAAGTTTATGATAGGTGGTGGAAGGTCGAAATAGTTTTTTTGGTTTGAAATGACATAAATTTGAAAATTGGGTCAACATAACCTCAAACCTTGAAAATCAAATTTTAAGGTCTGGCCTTGAAGACGGGTTGATACCAGAATGCATTGGGGTTTATCATAGAAGAAGTATTCTTGCAGAGTGTCTGTTACTATAATGATGTCCAGGTTATAATGGCAGTGGAGAAAGATAGGAGAACAACGTTGCCGATCCTCTGTCTTGTAAATGCATTCTATAGACGGTAGCTGATACAGGTTTATTGATGTAATATTAACTGTTCATTCCAGTTTAAAATAATCAATAATTATATTTTATTAATCATGAAATTATATTTTTCAATAATTTCATAATACATTTTTAGAGCTTAATTAAGAAGGGATATTTTGTTAGGCCTACTTAATTAATTATTAATTCTACATTGTTGAAAGACGATCTTGCAACAGAGCAAAGCGGGAAAGAGATAGCGCTATCCGCTTTGTTGAATGAAAGACAAGGATACCAATACCATTGCTAATCAAACACTGCCATTATCACGTGGACTTCACTATATCGATGTTTTTATTGGTTAATTTCTGAGTCTTTCACCTAACTTATCATAATTTTAACGGGATATTGTATCATTAATAATTATTTATCACGCCAGATTGATTGAGTGATCTACTAAACATTTTACTCCTATAAATTTTGGAAAATATTTTGAAGAAATTACGTAACAGAATTTCAAGTGAGATGGAAATCAATTTCTTCCAGTGTTATGCTAGATATAATGATATATAATATTTGTAATATAGATTAAAACAGGAGACACGAGACATAAATATACATTTAAAACTTACATTATAAACGGAAATCTCCGTTTATGTAAGTTTTTAAGTGTTTTCAATCTATTTATGTCTTGTGTCTCCTGTTTTAATCGATATTACAAACTTTGGTAACAAGTGTTTTCTGTTTTTTTACAAATGATACATGATTTGGTATATATATATTTCGTAATCGTGAAATACGTTCATTATCATAACATTCATTCTATCTATCTATATATATAAAAGCGAAATGGCTCTCACTCACTGATTGACTGACTGACTGACTCACTCACTCGCATAACTTAAAATCTACTGGACCAAAAACGTTCAAATTTGGTAGGTATGTTCAGTTGGCCCTTTAGAGGCGCACTAAGAAATCTTTTGGCAATATTTTAACTTTAAGGGTTGTTTTTAAGGGTTTAAAGTTCTTCTTTTAGCATGTATATTCTTCTTCTCCCAATCTCTTAATTATAATTGAAATTTCCATATCATATGTTACTATAGAACTATAATCTAGATAGAGTACCTCTTCGAAACAGTTGTAAACTGGCAACTAAATTAATAATTTTGTCAGGTTGGCATTAAGTTGAGTTGACTTTGTTAGGTTGGCACCAAGTTGAAGATTTAAATGCATTTATCGCGGAAAAATTTATTGGGCACTGCTACTTCAATCCTGGGAATATTATATTACTAGCAATCAGGCTCGCTTCGCTCGCCATATCCGTTCAGTCTGGACCCCCGACTGGATTGTCCTAACATATGACAAAAATGGCCAAATGAAAAATGCAGGCGAGCGAAGCGAGCCTGCTGATCTCATTCTTGGACGATCCAGTCGGGGGTCCAGGGGGCGGAGCCCCCTGGCCAGACGGATATGGCGAGCGAAGCGAGCCTGACGGCTAGTTTTATATAAAATGGGGTAACTTATAATTATTATAATTTGTCGTATGTAAGTATATAACGTAACCTTTATATCGGCGGACGGAGGGATCCAAAAGCATTAAGTGATTGTAATTTCATGGATTTTATTATTGTAAACTTGAATTTTAAAAAACACTTTTGATGTGAAAATACACTTACTTTTGAAGTGACGATCGTTTCGACCTGTTGTTGGTCATCATCAGACTGTGGGAATTTACTCAGATGACAAGGCTATGTCTTAGTAGTAATAGATTTATTATTGTTTTCTTATAAACGCGTTTAAAAGGGTTGTTTATTTAGTACGAAAATTCTCTAAAGAGTAGCTTTTTTAGTTAAACATATTGGTATTAAGAGTCGAATTTTCATTATGTTTTTCTATTTGGTTTTACCATTATTTAATTGTTTCAAATTATATTTTTAACGTATTACATTGAATCCATTCTTTAGGGTTACCCTCCCACTGGTTGATTGATTGATTGAGTACTTTATCTATGTAGATTACAATATATACTGGCTTAAACACTTATATACAATAATTATTGAAGTTTATCAGAGATTGACAATGGTGTAATAACCGAAACCGGTCTTTCTAATCATCAATAAATCAGTGGTTTTTTGACAATTTCTTAGTCTTTTTCATTCAATATAAAATAGCTTACAATACAGCAAAATTATAGATGAATTCACATAATATAGACTAAGAAAATAATTATTGAACTGTATATTATATGAAAAAGCAATTTGTAATATAATAACTATAGATAATAATTAAATTGTTGGTGTGAGAGCTCAAAATCAAATATTGGGGTTTTGTCAAAAATGACTAATAACGACCTTTTTAGGTTATATAAGGGGGTAGAGGAGAAGCTTTAGGATTTTTTTCTAGATGTATGGAGGGAGTGGAAGCTTACGGAAGCTATTGAACTGTATATTATATGAAAAAGCAATTTGTAATATAATAACTATAGAAAATAATTAAATTGTTGGTGTGAGAGCTCAAAATCAAATATTGGGGTTTTGTCAAAAATGACTAATAACGACCTTTTTAGGTTATATAAGGGGGTAGAGGAGAAGCTTTAGGATTTTTTTCTAGATGTATGGAGGGAGTGGAAGCTTACGATTTTTCTATAGATTCAATGGGAAGGTGCGTCCATGTGATTGTAAGGGTGGAAACCCCGGTTTCAAATCATTATGTATCATATCATATATAAATTATTGGGGCACCGAGCTTCGCTCGTTATTTTTATTTATTGATAAACAGAACACAATTCTCTAAAATGATCGTGTTTATATTTCACAGCTGGCATACGTCATCTTATGAATTTCGGGGAAGCGATATTTTGATTTTTCACATACTCACTTTTTTACTATCCACAGCTGTTTTTCAGCCGAGGATGAATTATCCTTTCAATGTCGTTCAGCGAGTTTCCCGAGGATGAGACCTAGAGCAATCGAATCTTTATATCATAAACCTACTATTTTCCAAATTTCGTGAAAATCGTTAGAGCCGTTTTCGAGATCCGTTAAACATAAATAATCAGTTTATAAAACACTTATTGACATAGGCTGCTTTTAAATTAATAAAACAAAAAAAATCTTATAGCACCCTTTATTCGTTAAAAAACTTTAAAATAGTTGAACAACTAGTTTCGGTTTACACCATCTTCAGGTTCTAAAATAAAATGGTGTTAACCGAAACTAGTTGTTCAACTATTTTAAATTTTTTAAAGAATAAAGGGTGCTATAAGATTTATTTTATTTTATTAATAAATAACCAGATATAAAAAGAGCCAGATATAAAAATAACCAGATATATAAATACAGAAATTGCTCGCTTAATATAATAGGATATATCATAAATAAATTATAAATTAGGTACATACAATAATTGAGATATAAAGGATGTTTACTGGGAACCGCATGGTTTTAAAAAAGCCACAATTTTTCAAATTTGGAACAAAAACTTTATTTTCTTCACACAATGTGTTCTACAAACTCGGAACTTTGAGAAAATTACAAATTGTTTACTGGGAACTGCATTGTTTAAAAAAAAACACAATTTTTTAAATTTTGAACAAAAACTTTTTTCTTCACACAATGTGTTCTACAAACTTGGAACTTTGAGAAAATTACAAGAATTGAGTAGCAGAAATAACATAGCGTAGATGGCGTTCTTCCAATTGAATACATGTTTCCAGACGTTTCCTGAAGTTAAGCATCGCATCTTGAAACATTGCTTGTTGAATGGCTTGGATTTGTCTTCAACTCTTGCAGTGTGCGTGGTTTTTCAGCGTGAACACGAGATTTCAAGAATCCCCGAAGAAAAATCCAAGCCATTCCACGAGCTATGTTACGATATATGCGATGCGTAACTTCAGGGAACGTTAGGAAACATCGGAAGGACGCCACTTACGCCATGTTATTTTTGCTACTTAATTCTTGTAATTTTCTCAAAGTTGCAAGTTTGTAGAACACATTGTGTAAAAAAAATAAAGTTTTCGTTCAAAATTTAAAAATTTGTGGCTTTTTTTAAAACCATGCGGCTCCCAGTAAACACTCTGAATGTAAAATATTGAATAAATTATACTCAAGAATACTGAGTATCAGTTCCTACGCAACTTACAACATCAATTTCCTCCACAATCGAAATGAAATTATTGGTTGTTCATGAGAAATTGGCAGAGCTGCTCTAGAATGTAAAGATCACGGCCGAATTGCAAATTGTTATTCCGCCAACTTGTTCGAAATATGCCGACCACATTTGCAAAACTGGGCGAAGTGAGACGGATGTATATCGAGAGAGGATAAGTGAGAGTGAGGAAGAAAGAGAGAGATTGAGTGAGATGAGTATTATGAGAGGATGAGAGAGATGGAAGGATGAGTATCAAGAGAGCATGAGAGAAAGGGCAGGATGGATATCAAGGGAGGATGACAGAGATAGAGTGAGAGAAGATACGATGAAAGAGAGGGAAGGATGAATATCAGGAGAGAAAAAGAGTGAGATGAGTATTAAGAGAGGATGAAAAAGAGGGATTGATGAGTATCAAGAGAGTATGAGAGAGAGAGTGAGATCAGTATTAGGAGAGGATGAGAATGAGGGAATGATGAGTATCAAGAGAGGATGAGAGAGAGGGAGTGAGAAGGTTGAGTATCAAGATAGCATGGGATAGAATGATAGTGTATGAGTGAGAGAAAGTGAGAGAAGAGACGATGAGAGAAAGAGAGTGAGTGTGGGAATTATGGATATCAAGTGAAGATGAGAGAGAGGGAAAGATTAGTATCAAGAGAGGATTGATTGATTAATTGATTGATTGATTGAGTACTTTATTTATGTAGATTACAATATATACTGACTTTTACACTTATATACAATAGCTTACAATACAACAAAATTATAGATGAATTTACATGATAGATGAAATTACATGATGAGGATGAGAGAGAGAGTGAGCAGGTTGAGTATCAAGAGAGCATGAGAGAGAGAAAGAGAGAGTATGAGTGAGAGAAGAGACGATGTGAGAGGGAGAGAGAGTGAGGGAGGATGGATATCAAGACAAGATGAGAAAGAGGAGGTTGAGTATCAAGAAAGCACGAGTAAGAGAAATGTATGAGAGAGAGAGTGTGATGGAAAAACATGAATGAAGGAAGGAAGTGGATATTGGTAAATACAACCTCGAGAGATCCAGAATGACAGATGATTTAGAGGAGGCGTCAGTTATCAAACATGGAAAAGAAAAGATAATTATAGGCGAGTGATATGACGGTCGAGAATATCAATGAGTGATGTCCGTTCGAATAACATTCATTGGAAGACAGACGTTGATCATTGATATAAAGGCGGACTGAATCGTTTTAAATGGCCTGACCTACAATTATTATTATTGCTGTTCTTCGTCGGAGCATTCAGTTTGTGCTTTATTGGCTATCATGTTCTAATTTAAAAGGAATCAGTGATTGTAACTTTTGAAAGATGAGTGACGCTTTTAAGTGGTCGCTGTTTTGAGATTAAATGCCGTCAAATATCGTGTCAATTTTAAAAATGGTTTTCAGATTTATATTTTTATTTATATTCGAAAGTAGTCCTAAAGAAAAAAGACAGATATCATGTCATACACAACTGTAGGGCTAACCTCTAAAAGCAAAAAGCGTAAATTAAATTGTAAACTACTTTTTGAAAAGTGGTTGACAACTTCTATTTGTGTTTTTCATTATGGAAACGTATCGCCACACTACTATCATGCTGAAAAGCATCAATATTTTGGTGCAGCCGTAATACTTTTTATTTATTTTATTTTCACATGAAAGCACAGAGCGGGATAGAAAAAACTAAGGATACCTTGTATTATTTCTCTCCCAAATTAACATGACATTAGAAAATGTCCGAAATAGTTTATTCACCTGAGTGTGATTAGGGACACATTGACAACTATGATTAATACTACTTTAACTTACAAAATTTTGGGGAAGAAACATGTTAGGGGTAGTCCTGATGATTATTTTTGTTCAGGAAAACATTTAGACCTACTATAATATTATTTATTATTCTATATCAGCTTCCAAATTCCGTGAAGAAAATGTTTTTGGGTAATCGTGTTGATTAATTTTATGCTGAGGATGAAGCCCACATGAGCTCTATGCTTGTGCGTGGGTAATGATGATATGATATGTGCCTGCTCTGTGATATGGGTGATGATGAGCGGACCCACAGATGCACATGGGTTCCAAACCACGGTATTAAAACTCAAACGATATTTGGCGCACATGTATCTTAACTTCACTGGTAACATCATAATTATTGACCGAGCGAAGTGAGGTCTAAGATTCAAGTAGACAGTTTTGCATTTATCTTCATGTATTTGTGTATGTTTTTATGCATGTATCCACATTCACGGCAAAACATGGATTTTCATGAAATTTGACAGAAATTTTCCTTTTTGAATTGCTCGTGGATGTATAAGGTTTTTGAAATTTTTCACATTAAGGATAATATAAAAGGAAAAGGAATTTCCTTCATATGCCAATATTACCGTGAAAATCAGACTATAGAATAATTATTCACAATAAATCAGCTGTAGAGTGAATTATAAATTGCATGCAATTCATAACTCAAAGAAACATAGTATTTTCTCTCGACCTTTCTCTGCTCTCAACTCGGGCTGACCAGTTGCCCATATACACTAACCAAATCAGCCATCGGCCGTTTTCACACCGATATCTCGCCGACACGACAGGACAGGACAGAATCCACTCTGATTGATTTATTGATTGAGTACTTTATTTATGTAGATTACAATATATACTGGCTTATACACTTATATACAATAGCTTACAATACAGCAAAATTATAGATGATTTTACATAATATAGACTAAGAAAATAATTATTGAACTGTATATGATATGAAAAAGCAATTTGTAATATAATAACTATAGATAATAATCATATTGTTATGCATCTACATAAATTGGCGGAGCTTTGGACATATCAATGTCCATTCTTCGGAAAGAATATTAAAAATATCCTCCCCACTAACTCTCTACCAAAATGGTGATTGTATCTGATGGACATTATTAGAGGAGGCTGTATGGTTTATAACTGTGTGAGGTCTACTGTTCACAGTGCTACTAGTTACTATGATGTAAGGTACTCTACACTAAATCATATTTTATGTAGTCTACAGTAAATTATATTAGTGAATCACATTAAATCATTATTTAAAGTACATTCTATCAAGCAAAGAAGAATAGAATTGGATAATATAATAGGTAAAGTGCAATGTATACTCTCTGGATGGAGTGAGTGGCCTTAGTCGAATAGATCAAAGCCATCTCTCTCGAATAGATTACAGACTTCTGAAATAGACTTCTAGGACTATTAGTGTAACTAAATATATATAATAGGTAACTCGGATTCATTGATAAAGACTTTCCTAGAATAGCCAACAACTTGTGTAGGATTAATTGGAGCGAATTCTCAATGACTGGTCGGCCAAGTGCTGTTGAAATGTAGCAGATAAACGCGAATAAACTTGACAAGTGGTCAGCCCAGGTTTGTCTAGCCTAGCTTCCCCTCTCTAGGCCAATAACCTGTCGGAAGTGAGTGCAGAAATAGCCCCGCCCATATCCGGCAAGGTCGCCACGACGCGCGAATAAGTCGCAAGGACGGTCACATGTCGCCAACGCCTTCCGATTCGCAAGCTTCTACGAATACATATCAAAGTCTGCTGGTGTAAAGGTGCATACAGATATACGCGCCGCAAACATGAGCAATTCACTTTTAATCAGCTGACTATATCTGTATTTTTACAGAAACGGTATAAGATATAGATATGAAAAGCTTGGCATCAGCTGATTAAAAGTGAATTGCTCATGTTCGCGGCGCGTAAATATGTACGCACCTTAATATATCTGTGTTCGATAATATAAATAACTAAGGCTCTACTCACACTCACGCGACTCAGGTCGAGAAGATGTGTTACCAAATGGTGACACTCAGACCAGTCGATTATAGTCTCCGCGACGTCACCATTTGAAAACACATGCTCTCGACTAGAGTCGAGTCTCTTCTCGACCTGAGACGCGTAGGAGTGAGTTGAGTATGTTGTAATACTATTGCTGTTCCGACTCTCCTATATGGAAGTCAGAATTCGATTCACACATGGACAGTTGAATTCAAGCTGCAGAAATGAGCTTTCTAAAGGTGCGTACAGATATACGCGCCGCGAACATGAGCAATTCACTTTTAATCAGCTGACTATATCTGTATTTTTACAGAAACGGTAAGATACAGATATAAAAAGCTTGGCATCAACTGATTAAAAGCGAATTGCTCATGTTCGCGGCGCGTAAATCTGTACGCACCTCAAGAAGTGTAATTGGGCTGCACTAGAATTGATAGAATCAGAAATACTGATATAAGACAGGTTTTATCGGTTGCTCCTCTACATGAACGGATTTTAGAAAATAGACGCAACTGGAGTAGTCATTTGAATAGAATAGAATAGAATATATATAATACATATTATATATTATATATTATATAATATATATTATATATTATATATATATATTATTATTATATATATAACATATAATATAGAATACAATAGAATAGAGTCCAAAACTATAGACCTACTGGAAAAAGAGATGTGGAAGGGCAAAGAAAGAGATGGGTACCAGAACAGGTTTATAAAAATCCAAATTCCTGAAGTGGAGATGAAAGGATTTTAGGAAAAAGACGCAACTGGACCAGTCATTTGAATAGAATATTGAAGTCCAAAACTATTAGACCTACTGGAAAAAGAGATGTGGAAGGGCAAAGAAAGAGATGAGTACCAGAGCAGATTAATTATTTATAATCCTAATCCCTGAATTGAAGATGATAAAGTAACCTTTTCTGAATTTGGGAGAGGAATAGGACAAGGTTACCTTATTTCTTCTCTACCTATAATTTTGACGATGTACTTATTGTATTAATCAATAGAGAATAAAGTCTGCTACTTATGTCTATGAATGTATTTAGTAATGTTTCTTTTCATTCACAACTAAAAAAGTTGTGGATAATAAGTTAGTAGAGAGAGTATATCATGCAGTGAATATTCCATATAAAGGCTGCTACTCCTTTTATACTCAATATTGTCTGCTACTTATGTCTATGAATGTATTTAGTAATGTATCTTGTCATTCACAACTAAAAAAGTTGTGGATAATAAGTTAGTAGAGAGAGTATAATTATCATGCAGTGAATATTCCATATAAAGGCTGCTACTCCTTTTATACTCAATATTGTCTGCTACTTATGTCTATGAATGTATTTAGTAATGTATCTTTTCATTCACAACTAAAAAAGTTGTGGATAATAAGTTAGTAAAGAGAGTATATCATGCAGTGAATATTCCATATAAAGGCTGCTACTCCTTTTATACTTAATATTGTCTGCTACTTATGTCTATGAATGTATTTTGTAATTTATCTTCTCGTTTACAACTGAGACAGTTGTGAGTTAGTCGAGAGAGAGAGAGAGAGAGAGAGAGAGAGAGAGAGAGCATATTATCAAGTGAATGTTCCATATAAAGGATTCTACTCCTTTTATACTCAATATTGTGTTTTGTATGTTAAAGTTTGTGAGTTGTATTATTTATGCTGCTATTCCTGTGCAATCAATCATTCAATCTTTTATTGCCGAAAAACATGTTACAAAAAACTTCATTTTACAGCATAATTTACACAAAGACCGACATTACAGTTAGTAACAGTAAAAATTCTACAATTTATAAAGGTGCGTACAGATATACGCGCCGCGAACATGAGCAATTCACTTTTAATCAGCTGACTATATCTCTATTCTTACAGAAACGGTAAGATACAGATATAAAAAGCTTGGCATCAGCTGATTAAAAGTGAATTGCTCATGTTCGCGGCTCGTAAATCTGTACGCACCTTAATAGCAGACGCCTAACACCACACTATTAACAATATATCACAGTAAACTTCGGACTTAGACAAAAAAAACTCTCTCACAGAATTCAGGCACCTTTCCAGAAGCAAATCCCTCCTCAAGTGAGTCTTGCATTATTGTGGAACGATCATCGTTCGAGCGTCCACATCAAGTTTATTGAATAGTATAACCGACATTCTTCATTCTTTATTGATTCATACAATAAGTACATCATAAAAATGATAGGAAGAGAAAAATAAGGTAACCTTCTGCTATTCCTTTCCCAAATTTTGATAAGAATATAGGGGCACCGAGCTTCGCTCGTTATTTTTATTTATTGATAAACAGAACACAATTCTCTAAAATGATCGTGTTTATATTTTACAGCTGGCTGTATGTCAGCTTATGAATTTCGGGGATGCGAAATTTTGATTTTCTACTCAATCACTCACTCACTTTTTACTATACACAGACAACGAAAGTCTCAGCTGTTTCAGCCAAGGATGAATTATCCTTTTAATGTCGTTCAGCGAGTTTTCCCAAGGATGAGACCTGGTGCAATCGAATTATTATATCATAAACCTACTATGTTCCAAATTTCGTGAAAATCGTTAGAGACGTTTTCGAGATCCGTTGAACATAAACACACTATTAACAATATATCACAGTAAACTTCGGATTTAGACAAAAAAAACTCTCTCACAGAATTCAGGCACCTTTCCAGAAGCAAATCCCTCCCCAAGTGAGTCTTGAATTATTGTGGAACGTTCATCGTTCGAGCGTCCACATCAAGTTTATTGAATAGCATAACCGACATTCTTCATTCTTTATTGATTCATACAATAAGTACATCATAAAAATGATAGGAAGAGAAAAATAAGGTAACCTTCTGCTATTCCTTTCCCAAATTTTGATAAGAATATAGGGGCACCGAGCTTCGCTCGTTATTTTTATTTATTGATAAACAGAACACAATTCTCTAAAATGATCGTGTTTATATTTTACAGCTGGCTGTATGTCAGCTTATGAATTTCGGGGATGCGAAATTTTGATTTTCTACTCAATCACTCACTCACTTTTTACTATACACAGACAACGAAAGTCTCAGCTGTTTCAGCCAAGGATGAATTATCCTTTTAATGTCGTTCAGCGAGTTTTCCCAAGGATGAGACCTGGTGCAATCGAATTATTATATCATAAACCTACTATGTTCCAAATTTCGTGAAAATCGTTAGAGACGTTTTCGAGATCCGTTGAACATAAATAACCAGATATAAAAATAACCAGATATAAAAATATAAACAGATATACAGAAATTGCTCGCTTAATTTTTTACATACTCATTCGCTCACTCACCATTTTACTATCCACAACTGTTTCAGCCAAGGATGAATTATCCTTTTAATGTCGTTCAGCGAGTTTTCCCAAGGATGAGACCTAGTGCAATTGAATTTTTATATCATAAACCTACTATGTTCCAAATTTCGTGAAAATCGTTAGAGACGTTTTCGAGAACATAAATAACAAGATAACCAGATATAGAAATATATAAATAACGAGATACAAAAATATAAACAGATATACAGAAATCGCTCGCTTAATATACTATAATGGGATTACACCATAGAGAAACAATAGCGTAAGTAGATATCCCATGGTATAGGGAAATTATGTCGCAACTTTTACTGTTATCTCAAGCCGATTACTGTCGATTATTGTCAATTTTTACTGTTTTGCTGGGGTGATAGTGTATGAACGGCACAATTTGAGAGACTACCAGCGTCACACAGCTGCATGGGAAAGAGCTACGTTATCGGCTTGGGATAACAGTAAAAGTTGCGGCATTATCGCCCTATACCATGGGATATCTACTTATGCTATCGTTTCTCTATGATTACACATAATCCGAACATGTATTTCCATTTTTTTTTTTTTTTTTGAGAGAGAGCTTGTTTATTGATTGCTCTCGGCTATGCAAAATGCTAAATAAAACCTCATCTTCTTTCCCTTTCTACTCTACACATAAAAACTATTAAACGTAAGAAAGAATCAGATAATCTATCGTTTGTTTATAGAGGCTAAGTGCACATAAACACAAATCTGGTTGCACCCGAATTAATGGATGCTGATCTAAATTGGGTTGATGCACCGCCACAGTCAAATTCATCGATAACCGTCAGTAGTATTTATGAACACAGCAATAATGCTCCTCATCAAACAAAAGCTGACAGATTTCAGTGAAACTATTCTTTAGTTTATTACTATCTTTAGTCCATATATACTGGGTGCGGCAGGAAGGGTGGATGTTTTTAGAACAGATAGTATTCTGATTTGGGTAGTCGGATTGGGCCAGCTGAAGTGAACATGTGTTCGGTAGATCATACCATTTTTTCTAGTCATTGTTTAATCGGCATCATGGATTCGTGGAATGTGCAACATCGTGTGTTTACTTACGACAGTTTTGTGCGTAATAATGAGAGTATCATTACAGTTCAGCGCGAGTTTCGTCGTCATTTCAATCTTGCGAGAAATGAAAATGTACCCACTCGCAACACCATTTTACGTTGGGTAAAATCATTTCGTTCAGTAGGAACAGTAATGAATAAACGACCACCAGGGGCTCATCGCACTGTACGCACTCCACAAAATGTGGAAAGAGTTCGGCAAGCCATACTCCGTAGTCCTAATCGATCTGCTAGGAGACATTCTTCTGAAATGAACATCAGTGATCGGTCAGTAAGGCGTATTTTACATAAAGATCTAGGATTTCATCCCTACAAAATGGCCATGGTTCAACAATTGAATCCTGGCGATTATGTAAAGCGGCTGAATTTTGCTCGAGAAATGGAGGCCATATTTGACCAAAATGAAAACATCATTTTGTTTACGACAGATGAAGCACATTTTCATTTGAATGGTACCGTTAATCAGCAGAACTATCGTTATTGGTCAGATGAAAATCCAAAATTAATTCATGAGAGACCATTACACAGTCCCAAGGTGACAGTTTGGTGTGCTGTGAGCAGTATATTTGTTATTGGTCCATACTTTTTTGAAGACGACAACGGGACCACTGTAACTGTAACCTCAGAACGTTATAGACAGATGTTCACTGAATTCTTCCTTCCTGAATTAAGAAGGAAACGTATTCCTATCCGGCAAGTATGGTTTCAGCAGGACGGGGCGACAGCTCACACAGCAAGAAATTCAATGGAAGGAATTCGGGCTGTTTTTCGTGGTCGCATCATTTCTCGGTTTGGTGACATTGATTGGCCTCCTCGTTCTCCAGACCTGTCCATGTGCGACGACTTCTTGTGGGGTTTCCTGAAGTCACGTTTTTACCAGCATAAACCACGTACACTTCAAAAACTGAAGGAAGCAATTCGTGAGGAAGTCGAACAAATTGGCAGGGCAATGTTAGAAAGAGTACAATCCAACTTCCGAGAGCGGCTTGTAAAGTGCATTGCTGAAAACGGCCGTCACCTGTCAGATATTGTTTTCAAACATTTATTTTCTAAAATTGTAAAATAATGTGAATATTGTTCTGTAAATAAATGTTTTTTTTATTCATAGGTAACGACATATTACTTTTTTGAAAACCGTTCATCCTTTCTGCCGCACCTTGTATAAAAGCGAAATGGCACTCACTCACTCACTCACTCACTCGCATAACTAAAAATCTACCGGACCAAAAACGTTCAAATTTGGTAGGTATGTTCATTTGGTCCTTTAGAGGCGCACTAAGAAATCTTTTGGCAATATTTCAACTCTAAGGGTTGTTTTTAAGGGTTTAAAGTTTGTCTTTTAGCATGTATATTCTTCTTCTCCCAATCTCTTAATTATAATATTGAAATTTGCATATCATATGTTACTATAGAACTATAATCTAGATAGAGTACCTCTTCGAAACAGTTGTTAACTGGCAACTAAATTAATAATTTTGTCAGGTTGGCATTAAGTTGATTTGACTTTGTTAGGTTGGCACCAAGTTGAAGATTTAAATGCATTTATCGCGGAAAAATTTTTGATTGGGCACTGCTACTTCAATCCTGGGAATATTATATTACTAGCCGTCAGGCTCGCTTCGCTCGCCATATCCGTTTAGCCAGACGTTTAGTCTGAACCCCCGACTGGATTGTCCTAACATATGATAAAAATGCTCAAATGAAAAATGCAGGCGAGCGAAGCGAGCCTTCTGACCTCATTCTTGGACGATCCAGTCGGGGGTCCAGGGGGCGGAGCCCCCTGGCTAGACGGATATGGCGAGCGAAGCGAGCCTGACGGCTAGTGTATATATAAAACTGTATAAATACTGTAGTGCAATATTTACAGTAATCGACGGTGTCGGCTAGTTTTGTTAGAGTGTGTGTGGTCGAGAGTTGCCACTGTGATATATCTATACACACAAGGCTATATACAAAGAGGATATAGGTATTATGTATGATACATTTGTTATATAAATGTGATAGCCGCCAGCCAACAGCTGTCAAAATTCGATCGGTAGCTGTTCCACACCTTCAGTATTGATAATATTCAGCAGCTCTCAAATCGATTGTGTTTTGAAGTGTCAATGGTGGTTAGAATAGCTGAGTTTATCAAAATTCAGTTATCTACATGTAGGCTACTTGGAGAGCTATTATGAGATGAGACACATTATCACCTTAATTTTGGTATAGAAGTTAGTAGTGTGGAGTTCAAAGAAGAGATTAGTGAATAGCCAATAGTGACTCATTCATAGATTTACAGATAATAGGACAACAATTTCATTCATTCATTAATAATTTATCGATCATCATTTCTTCTTCTTCTTCTTCTTCTTCTCTTCTTCTTCTTCTTCTTCTTCTTCTTCTTCTTCTTCTTCTTCTTCTTCTTCTTCTCTTCTTCTTCTTCTTCTTCTTCTTCTTCTTCTTCTTCTTCTTCTTCTTCTTCTTCTTCTTCTTCTTCAACGAACAGTCTCATTGATCCATGTGATATTATGAAGCTACTTCCTCCCTATTGGTAGAGAGCTGTGAAAGTAAAATGGCATCGAATAAACTCATGCACCAATCAGCTCTCTGATTGGTTTCATAGATTGAAGCTAGAACTACCAATCCAGTCACTCCTACATCTATGTTATTGCCCTGAAAAGTGTATTCAACGATAAGAATGCAAAAAATTGCTTTAAATTTAATCCAAGAACTACTGAGCTACATAAAGGTGCGTACAGACTTTCACTCTGCTCCGCAACCGAACGTCACTCCAGCAGAGCGATTGATGATCGACCGGGGAGCAAGAGTGGTTCGACCGGGGAACGCGAGAAGATCTAACATCTCCCGTAATGTTCATGATGGTTGCGACTGCAGAGCGGGGGCGGAGCGACTGCGTTACGATGGAGGAACGAGGGCGGTACGAGGGCGGAGCGTGCTCGGTGCGGGTTGGAAGCGCGTATATGTGTACGCAGCTTAAGTTTAAATTCTATTCATAGGTTGAACTAGAAGCCGTGCTTGGAGTTAAAAAACGTATCTTGTCACCAATGAATCTTTGCGTTTCTGAAGCATTCTAAAGCAAAAAGACGTAAATCAAATTTTTGTTTGGATTTGTAAGAATAAATCAGATAGGTAATAACAATAATATCGAGTTACCTGGCTGGCTCAGGTCTGGTGTCAGAGTTTTCAGGTCGCAACTGATCAATTTCAGGGCCTCTGACATGACCTAACGACTGCTTTTTAGGCAGCCAGGACCGACGGATTAACAGAAAGGTGAGAGTGGGGTAGAAACAGAAGGGCTAGTAGTAAGATCTATGAGAGGGGAGACGGGATTAATTATAATTGATTTATACTTCATGAGTTTTGAGAATGAGATTTTTGGCTGGATATTTGTATAATTATTTGCATTGGAAATTAATCTCATGAAATCGATCCCACAAATAATATGGGTAACGGATGAAGCAGAAGATAATGAAGGTTTTGAAGTTACAATACAAGAATGAGAATCAAGAGTATAAAAAAGCAGATGAATTAATTAAAATTTGTTGCATAATTTAACCCTCACAGTTGAGAAAACTCGACAGAGCTAATCGTAAATGACTGCTTTTATTCAAAAATCCTATTATATTAAGTGAGCAATTTTTGTATATATCTGATTATTTTTATATCTGGCTGGCTATTTTTATATCTGGTTATTTATCTTTTACGGATCTCGAAAACGGCTCTAACGATTTTCACGGAATTTGGATCATAGTAGGTTTATGATATAAAGATTCGATTGCACTAGGTCTCATTCTTTGGAAAACTCGCTGAACGACATTAAAAGGATAATTCATCCTTGGAAAACAGATGATAATTTCGTCGTCTCTCGATAACAGAAGATGCTTGTGCCTGTATGGGAGAGAGACAGAATTATTTCCAGCTGTGTAATCATAATCGATCAGCGAGAAATTTTATCTAGCTAGACAATTTTTAATCGATTTGATCAACATAATCTGATTTTTTGACATGATATGATAATCCTCCTAAACTAGAGTATATCATAATTTCCAAAGTTGATCATTATTTGACAATTTCAAGTGATTAGTGAGTGTTATCATAGAGAAACGATAGCATATAGATATCTCATGGTATAGGGCGTTCATGTTGCAAGTTTTACTGTTATCCCAAGCCGATAGTTCACATAGTTCTTTCCTATGCAGCTTTGTGACGCTGGTAGTCTCTCAAATTGTGCTGTTCATACACTATCACCCCAACAAAACAGTAAAAATTGACAATAATCGACAGTAATAAGCTTGAGATAACAGTAAAAGTTTCGACATAAATTCCCTATACCATGGGATATCTACTTACGCTATTGTTTCTCTATAGTGTTATTTTGTTATTCAATTTGGTTTGTATATACTCTAAATTATAATTTTTTTGTTTTCAAATGTTTGAACAGAAAATTGAACCTGAATTGTATGTGTAAGTGTATGGAACATAACCTACTTTCTGGACTATTTATAGTGTATAAATCAAAATTCGGGAAAAAAAACAGTTTTGTGCTGTGCCTGTTAGAACTTCCCCAATCATTTTAAAGAATTGCGTTCGGTTTATCAAAAGTTAATAAATAAATAACGAGAGAAGCTCAATGCCCCGATATAATTGAATAAACTCATTAAGGTTTCAATCTTCCAATTAATTTTTGGCAAGCCAACTGATCTACAACTCACCTACCCGCATGCTATCGGATATCCGTCCAATTTATGTGCTCTGTGATATTCTCTCAAAGGAGATAATCGATTCCAAAGGTAGCTCGTTAAATATCTCTATAAATAACCGCAGTATTTTCGAGTAATTGAAAATACCTATAAACAAGAGGATAATAACAGCGTTTGGTAAGGCGAGAAAATTACGGCATTACTTATTAGAGTTAGACGAGGGGTCAAACTTAAGTTTGCCCTTGACTTACATTCTTTTAAAGAACGATCGACGAATCAAGCAGTGACCTTCAAAGCAATTACGGTCGACTGAGTCTGGTGAGATACACGTTGTAATGGCGGTATTTGATTAACATTTGTGTTGATATCCTTGTGTATCATCCAAGTATCATCATCGTATCATCTTTGTATCATTATCGTATAATCTTTGTATCATCCTCGTATCAACTTCGTATCTCCTTCGTATCATCCTTGTTTAATGTTTGTATCATCTTCCTATAGTGAGGTCCACGTTATAATGACAGTATTTGATTTACAATTGTGTTGATATATTTGTGTATCATCCAATATGATCATCGTATCATCTTTGTATCATCATCGTATACTCTTCGTATCACCTTTGTATCTCCTTTGTGTCATCCTTGTTTAATCTTTGTATCATCTTCCTATAGTGAGGTCCACGTTATAATGGCATTATTTGATTAACATTTGTGTTGATATCCTTGTGTATCATCCAATATGATCATCGTATCATCTTTGTATCATCATCATATAATCTTTGTATCATCTTCGTATCACCTTCGTATCTTCTTCGTATCATCCTTGTTGAATCTTTGTATCATCTTCCTATAGTGAGGTCCACGTTATAATGGCAGTATTTGATTAACATTTGTGTTGATATCCTTGTCTATCATTCTTTGTATCATCTCATTTTAGTGAGGTCTACGTTATAATAGCAGTATTTGATTACTTTGTATTTCATTTATTCTTTTTTTGCGATGAAGCACAGATAGGGAGAGAAAAACTAAGAATACCTTGTACTATTTCTCTCCCAAATTTAGGTAACATTAATAGTTTCAATGAGGTTATGTCTTCTAGATTTCCACAAAATGTACCGTCCAAATATATTTTACAAACCATTCTTTTGAATTTGGATGTTCCAAATTCCAAAATAATAATAATTTATAACACTTCGATCAACTTTGATGTTGCTATCCTTGTCTATCATCTTCCTATAATGAGGTCCACGTTATAATGGCAGTATTTCATTAACATTGGTGTTGCTATCCTTGTCTATCATCCTAGTATTATCTTTGTATCATGTTCGTATCTCCTTCGTATCATCTTTGTATAATATCTGTATCATCTTTGTATCTCCTTCGTATCATATTTATATCATCTTCGTATCATCTCTCCTTCTCCTTCTCCTTCTCCTTCTCCTCATTTCTATCTACTCCCTTCCTCATTCACCCTCACCACCACTTACTACTCAACCTAACTTTGTAACACTGAGGGTAGTGATGCATCTACAGTACTGTATTTGCTTTTCGCAGACCGTTTTGGGGCACGGGACACTCACTAGTTTGATAGAAATTCGAAAGATTTGAAATATTATGAATCTTTAAATATCTTGAATAAAGGTGTAGGTAATCGGTTAGCCTATAAATAACAATTTATTGAAAAAAAGTTCATTTAAGAGACCAAACATGTTTCACTGTGAGTAAAAACTATCTGTTACCAGTACGAGTTACCCACATGTATTCATTCATCCATCGTAAAAAATACTACAATCATAATATAATTATGACATTGGAGGAAAAACCAGGCTGAGCCTGTACTATTTCTCTCCAAAAATGTTGATAAAAAGTAAAAATGTTGTCCAAAGATTGAGGTTATGATATCACACACTGCTTCGTCCAATTAACTAAGGTTTTTTACATTATTTCCTTTGAAGCTACAGGGATTAAAATATATATGCATTTTGTATTCAATGAGATGTGTATTGAAATAAATAAATTGAAAACCTTCCACATTTATCTCATCTAAAGACTAAAGATCAACACTTTCTAATGATAACCAACTCTCAATCAATAATGATGAACGATTAGGCCTACTTATTCACAAATCCATATACACTGTACTTCAATACACAATCTACGCCTATATATCAAATGTAATTGCCTCCAAATGTATGCACAGTGCATAAATTACTAGTTTATTACTTGTAATGTGCGACAACCCTGCAATAATATTACTGTAATTGCATATAATTACGATTCAGTCAGAACAATCTCGGTTCACGGTTGTGGGATGAAATTGGCGGCTCACTATATACATATTTAGGATGGTGTTATCTATATGTGATTGAATACATAGATGCATATTTAGTGTGGTGTTATATATATATATATAATATATATATATATATATATATAATATATATATATATATATAATATATATATTATATATATATATATATATATATATATATATGTGATTATATTCATAGATACATATTTAGTGTGATGTTATCCATATGTAATTCTATACATAGATACATATTTAGTGTAGTGTTATCTATATGTAATCCGTGATTAACGTCTCTATATTGTACCGTTATGTGAAATAATTATAACGTTAGAACGATTAAAACATTTTGCCAATGCTATCTAGATAGGTTGTTAAACTAAAAAACGTTGATAGTTATCTGAGGCTGTTTAACTCGAGGAAGTTCCTGATGGGTTTTTTGGAGGATGTTTGTTGAATGGATTATATTAGTGTTTAAGTTGATTATCTTGTTGTTGGACTATGTAGATGTTGTATATTGTATGTAGATTGTCGTCTAAATTATAATAGGAACTATGAGAGGATCATTTATTTATTCATTGTATGGAGAAAACAATACAGTAGTCGGAAAAGAAAAAACAGGCTATTGCCCAAAACTTTTTAAATTTCCTAATTTTGTCTTAAATTGTCCAAATATTATGAAGGTTATAATAGAGTGGAGGAAAGTATATTTTGGATATGTGTCTCTGTGGTAGTTATCAGGGGCGTTTATAAGGGGGCCCAGAACTCCTCCCCCCACAAAATAACGAATTTGAAGGAAAATGAGTACAGTAATCTTATCTTTTTCAATGAATCATTTGCGAAGGCATCGCCGCAACAGACTGTTACATTTCTTCTCCTTTTAGTACGGATGAGTGTTTACAGATGTGACATTGTTAAAATCTTGACTAATATTTGGAAAATAGTAACTGAGATCTTTCCATTATTTGGTTTGTTAAGAAATTATTCATCTGTTTATTAATCTGAACTATTTATTGTTCAGATAATTATGTTTTAATCATTTGATTTATTTTTGTACGATTTAATGTCAACAGTAAAGAAGTGTGATCTCGGTAACGTAAAAGGTCGTTCAGCACATATTACCCTCTGAATATGAGCAGCAAAACTGATATAGAGTATCATGGGGTGTTTACTTAAAAACACTTAACCTTACATTACACTTGCATTCCCCCCCCCCCCCCAAAAAAATAATTTTCCATCCGCCACTGGTAGTTATCGCAATATTGGAAAAATTGTCAAGGATCTTGGAGAAATGTATCGTAGAGCGTATTATGAATATCAGCAAGTATTAGGGCCTAAAGAGGATTTGAAAGAAAGTATCACATAAATAAGAATAAGAGTATTGCAGAGTATGTTAACCATCCGGCAGTCGCGCTGTTGTAAAAAGTACAACAGTGTAAGTTTTTCTGCTGCACAAAACTATTTAATAGGGTGGTGTCATTTAGTCGCACTATGCATAAGATAGGGAAAGACTGTATACGGGGACTGTAAACGAACCAATAACACAGAATTGATGGCTTTGCTTGATGTACCTTATTGGGCTATGAAATGGTAATCATCTAAATATTCATAGGCGTAAAATAATCCTAGAAGATGGAAATAGTTATTTGTGCAACTAGTGCGCAAAGTGTCAGTTTGCTGCACCGAAAGAAACGTTAGGCGAGGGCGGAATGGTTTCTTGAGTGCAGCAGAGGAACTTTGCGCACGTATTTCACATTAAGTTTTTCCTACAGTTACCATTGAATATGAAAAGTGGGTAATTATGGGTAAAATTGCCTGAAATGCATCAAATGTTTTTCTGTGTAATTTTATTATTGATAAAAACCCTAATCCTAAAATCCTAAAGTCCTCGTTGTCCTTGGTTATAATATATAATGAATAATAATTAGCGCGTTGTGCTTCGTTGCACCTCTGCTCACTATAGCAGCCACAGCAGTCACTGTTACCAACTTCATTTTGATTTTGCTGCACTGTTGCTCTATATAACCTACTAAGTATTTTGTGTTGCCATGTTGCAAATCTGGAGTGCAGAAAAATTTTTCCCGCACTAGAGCGGAAAAGTGATTCTTTGCGTTCTGTAATCAGTGCAGCAATGGCCACTTTTCAACGTAACTGTAGGAAATAGTATATTTCGCACCTAGGGCCGAAAATGAGACTTTTCCGGCTCGAAATCGGTTTTCAAGTCCGAGGCCGTAGGCCGAGGACTAGAAAAGATTGAGAGCCGGAATAGTATATTTCGCACCTAGAGCAGAAAATGAGATTTTTCCAGCTCGAAATCGGTTTTCAAGTCCGAGGCCGTTGGCCGAGGACTAGAAAAGATTGAGAGCTGGAAAAAAATTTTTGCCCGTGGTGCGAACGATATTTTTCGCCACACTACAGGTATTGCTGACAAAATAAATAAAGAATACAAAATAAAGAATACTCGTTAAGCTATCGTACCTATCTCTTGATTTTAGTGGTAGAAGATTTGCAGTCAGGATTTCAGATTCTTTTAAAATTTCACTTGGAATACCACAGTCATCTTCAAGCATTTTTGAAAATTCGGAATGCACTAATCAACAATAAATAATTGAATAAAACTGGTTGCGAAGCGAATTAGTTTGATTCGAAACTGGAACTAAAATCATGGCGACTTCAGCTTATTATGAAAGTGGACACTCGCCCGATCTAGCGGATGACTTATTAATAATAATTAGCGCGTTGTTTCCAGCCATAAGCGGCTGGAAAGAGACAACTTTCTGGCCTAGACCGGAAAAGAAACCCTTTTCTGACGTCGTCTGCAAACAAGGTCTTTCAGATCTACGTAGGGACTGGAAAACAGCTGCTTTCTGTGCAGTGTGGCGAAAAAACATTTTTACCCGTGGTGCGAACGCTATTTTTCGCCACACAGAAATTAAACAATATATAACTTATATGAGAATAATTATTGTTTATTAAGCACTTCCAAAAGCAAAAGTGGAAGGTCATAGCTCTAGCAAATCTGAGGTAATCTGAATATCAGAGAATTGTCCAAGTATTTTTATTTTTTAATCTGATTTGTCTAAATAACCTAAAAGATTATGTTCAATTATGTAAGAGGTTGAGTTTATACTTTTTTATTCTTTTAAATGACAATAAGATGATATTATTATAAATGTTTTAATTATTATTGAATAATGAAAAGTTTTTTGATCAGCTGTTTTAGCACACTTGAAATTTGGCCAATCTGGATGTCAACGTCAACAATGCTTGTTGTCATCGACTTAGGAAGTTTAGGTTAGAAGTTCTATCCTACTCTGAAAATCGAATTTGAATAGTTTATAATAATTTATATATCTTATCTGTATTTCGTTCATCAAAATAAAATGACAGTATATTATTGCAGAATACTTCATTCAATTCGTGAAGCATAAACTGATTCCGTTTCATAAATTATTTGTAAAAACGTTCAGCACCATTGATATTGCCCAAGTAGTTCCAAAATTATCCACCAGGTTTTGTGATAAACGCAGTACTATGAGGTTTGAGGTTAGATTCTATTATACTCTGAAAATTGAATTTGAATAGTTTATAATATCTTATTTGTATTTCATTCATCCAAATGAAATGTTAGTATCTTATTGCAAAATACTTTATTCAATTCTAGAAGCATAAACTGATTCCGTTTCATAAACTATTTTGTAAACACGTTCACATCAAATCAGAATCAGCTGACTTCAAGGTTATTTTACAGCCCTAGGGCCGTAAAAATTTTACCGGCCTGGTCAGAAAACAATCACTTTCGGCTTCCATATGACGCACGAAAAACAGCTCATTACATCCAAGTGTGGCGAAAAAGTAATTATACAATTATTAATATGTTTTGACAGTAAACATAGTACATAACACTTGGAAAATTGGATGTTGTACAAAATACAACACGCGACTGCTCTTGTGATTGAGAAGGGCGCGACTACTGGAAAGCTAAGATGAAGAATTCTACATCCATGTAGAAGATTTTTAGCTTGCAGTTCATGAAGTATTATGTTCCATATCCTCTCTGAATTGTTACATATATCTGATTTGATTTTTGTATTCTTTATCGAAATCAAACCAATGTAGTTTCACCTGTGTGGAGTAATTAGTTAATTGAATTATTATATGGCATTATTGAGGTCGAAGTTTGGACTCCAGGTCCTCTTTGCCATACAGCCATACGAGTACTCATATGCTGAGATTATCCATGGAATATGACAAGGATCCAAGTTTTAGGATAAGAACTGAAGATGTTGAAGCTAAAAAGGAGAATGATTTATTATATGAGATGATAGAATATAGAGATTGATTGAGCTTTAAATTGGTTTTTATTTGACCCAGTAGCTACCGTCACCTACCGGCAAAATTCCGAAATTCATTTCGTAATGTTGACCAATCAGGAGAAAGTGGAGGAGTTTGGGAGGCGTGGTCTTGAGAGTGCGTAGTAGCAGTAAGCCATATTGAAATATCTCTCTCATAGAATCAATGTAATCATTTGATTCAATGTAATCAACACACATAGCGCCCTCATGGACGGAAATTCACGTTCTCAATGTCATTTGGAAAAAAGATTTCATTCTTCAGGGAAATTGCTTTTTACTCTGTTTTATTTCTAGAATAATTCAATGATTGAACCCAAATTAGCTACTTAAGTTTCAACATTTTTTCTTTAACTTTTTGAGAGGTATCATATTTGAAATTTGAGAGAGTTCTACTACATTAAATACTGTACTTCATTCAATCAACTTTTTCCCAAAAAATCCCATGTAAACTTCAAACTTGATGTGTTCCAAAAGTCGTGTCCACACTGAACAAATGTTCGACAAACATGTTTGTTGGAACAGTCTGGGAAAATTTTATTATGTTTGACGAACAATGTTCGCCCGTCGCCAGTGTGGACGCGACAACAAACAGAATATTTGTAAGTGGGGAGAACAGGTTTTATGTTTTACAGATGTCAACACTAAAAATGTTTGGAAAAACAGTAATTTTTTGTTTGACAAACGATGATTGTCCAAACTTTTTGAAATGTTTGTACCTGAGCTCCACAAAAAACATGTTTGTCGAACATTTGTTCAGTGTGGACACGTTTATGAACAGAGTATAATTTCAAGAATAGTATATAGAATAGCTATATACTATCCTTGATATAATTTGACAGCTTTCACATTGATATTATGGGACATCAATTAATTCAATATAGCCGACTGCTACTGCCCACTTTGAAGAACGATGATACAAGAAAAGAAGGAGGGATTAAAAAGGAAAAAAGGAAATAGTAAGAGAGAAAAAATGAAGAAGGAAAGGAGGAGAGAAGTAAGAGATGAAGGACAGATGAACAAAAGAGGTGATTGGATCAAGAAAAATGTTACAAAAACGAATCTTTTTAGTAACGTATTCTCAGTAACTACTAGTTCTGTTAACAGTAGACCTCGAGCTCAGTTAGTTACATTGACCTGTTGTTATATTTTCTCAAAAATTAATAAATAATTTATCAATTTAAAATGTCTAGAAAAAAACCCTAAATAAACATAGAGCTTTCTGTCTTATCGTACCGTGACGTGTCGTCCCGGAATGTGAGTGTGAGCGCTGTTATCAGGTTTGGCTGCAACTGTCTACAACGTTGATGGAAAGATACATTTTCAAGATGTTCGATGTTTTCGAACGGGTAGTATTATAGTCAACTGTCTACTAACGTTGATAGAAAGATACATTTTCAAGATGTTCGATGTTTTTGAACGGGTAGTATTATAGTCAACTGTCTACTAACGTTGATGGAAAGATACATTTTCAAGATGTTCGATGTTTTCGAACGAGTAGTATTATAGTCAATTGTCTACTAACGTTGATGGAAAGATACATTTTCAAGATGATCGATGTTTTCGAACGGGTAGTATTATAGTCAACTGTCTACTAACGTTGATAGAAAGATACATTTTCAAGATGTTCGATGTTTTTGAACGGGTAGTATTATAGTCCACTAGACAGCTGATTTATGATGAATAATTCTAAAGTGTGATGTTTACGGTAATATTGGCGTTCAAAGGAGACTCCTTTTCCGTTTGTATTATCCTTGAAATGAAAAATTTCAAAAACCCGTATATATGTATACGTCGTCGCGAAATTCAAAGAGAAACATACCTGTCAAATTTCATGAAAATCTATTGCTGCGTTTCGCTGTAAATGCGGAACATAAAAACATGAATAAGTACGTATAAACATACTAGCCGTAAGGCTCGCTTCGCTCGCCCGTTTAGCCGGCGGAGCCCCCGACTGGATCGTCCAAAAATGAGATCAGCGGGCACGCTTCGCTCGCCTGCATGTAGACCTCAGCGGAACCTCTGTACCGAATTCTGGACCCCCGACTGGATTGTCCAAAAATGAAATCAGCGGGCTCGCTTCGCTCGCCTGCATGTAGACCTCAGTGGAACCTCTGTACCGAATTTGAACGTATTTGATCTCTAAAAACACCCAGCAATAGCTCTGATTGAAGTAGCAGTACCCAATCAATTTTTCCGCGATAAATCAGGATCTCCTAAATAGGTATCTAGGATGTACTGGATAAATTGGTATTTAGGAGGTCCTGGATAAATGCATTTCAATCTTCAACTTGGTGCCAACCTAATAAAGTCAACTCAACTTAATGCCAACCTGACAAAATTTTTAATTTAGTTACCAGAACAACTGTTTTGAAAAGGTACTCTCTCAAGATTATAGTTCTATATTAACATATGGTATGGACATTTCAATTATAATTTTAAGATATTGGAATAAGAAGAATATACATGCTAAAAGACGAACTTTAAACCCTTAAAAACCACCCTTAGTGTTAAAATATCGCCAAAAAATTTCTTAGTGCGCTTCTAAAGAGCCAACTGAACATACCTACCAAATTTGAACGTTTTTGGTCCGGTAGATTTTTAGTTCTGCGAGTGAGTGAGCCAGTCAGTCAGGCAGTGAGTGAGTGCCATTTCGCTTTTATATATTATATAGATAAACAGATGAATCTTAGACCTCATTTCGCTAGGTCAAAAAGGTGGAAAAAATATTCTACAGTCCATTGAGAAGTTCCCGTTTGAATGTTATTCGAGAGAACTATTCCAGAAATTCCACAATAATTCCAACCAGTAGCTGTTGAAATAATTGTCCAAACTTCCGATTCCCAGTTGGAATGCAGTCCAAATATTTGTTTCCCGTCAAAAGCGGAAATGAAGCTGAGGAATATTTCGACCTAGAAAATCCAGACTAACAAGTAATCAGCTCTTTTATTTAATTTCAAGCTGTTCACTTTTAATCCCTTAAGCTCTTGTCAAACGAACAGGAACTTGGAAACGTGCAATGTTCCAATTAGATACAAAAGCCAATCCGATTAGAGCAATGTAGAGACAGGAGAAGATTTTGAAATGTTGTAATGGGGAAATGATGAGGAGAAAGAAGGAAGAAAGATTTTCGAATGTTGTTAAAGGAAATCTGATGATTTCATGGAGGACAGAAGAATTATTATTTTGGAGAGTTGTTATAAAAAAGCTGATGATTTCATGGAGGAGAGAAGAATTTTAAGAAGTTGTTATAGAAAAGCTGATGAGTTGGTGGTGGAGAAAAGAATTTTGAAGTTGTAAAAGGAAAACTGTTTAGTTGAGTGAAAATCAGTTATCACCTTACTTCTTCTTCTTCTTCTTCTTCTTCTTCTTCTTCTTCTTCTTCTTCTTCTTCTTCTTCTTCTTTTTAAGCTGACTGTTGCTGATCTTTCGGTTTTGCGGATTTGGTTGTTTGACTTTTGGGGATGACTGTAAGCATCGAATAAACAATCTATAGTTATGAACAATCCATAGTTATGAACAATCTATAGCTATAAACAATCTAATGTACAGCTATTCTCTGCTGTAAGGTTTTAATTTTGTACAGGATTGTTGACAGGGTTTAATATACTGTGAGACATCGCAACAAAATTTCTTCCCAAATATTTGAATAAACTTGTATTAGTCCATCCAAACTTGATAGTCTTTCAGTTTTGTTACTTTATATTCTTGATAATATACAACAGATGACCTCAAATGTGTTCCCTTAACAAACTACAAGAAATTAGATTATTTGAGTGTACGATCATTTAGGGCCGGTTTCCGAGCTCGTGATTTTGCTAAGTCCTAGACTTTAAAAAGCTGGATTCAGAAAATTGGTTTTCCAAAACGGGGCGTAGTCGCAGTCATTGTCATAGTCACGTTTGAATTAAATTTCGAAAAACTAGAAAATTGAAGACGAAATGAAATAAAGTGAGAATAGTGTAAAGTTTCAGCTATTTTGAATTATTTAGAAATGTATAATTTCGTCAAGGAAAAGCGTTTCCAATTATAGAAATGAGAAAATAAAAACTACAACTACTGTTATAAAAGCTGCGACTACGCCCCGTTCTGGAAAACCAATTTTATGAATCCAGCTGTTTAAAGTCTAGAACTTAGCTAAATCCCGAGCTCGGAAATCGTCCCTTAATCAATTAACAATCTATAGCGAGGTCCACATTATAATGACAGTGAAGAAAGATAGGAGAAAAACGTTGCCGGGCCTCTGTCTTGTCAATGCCTTCTATAGAGGTTGGCTGATACTGGTTTATTGATGTGATATTAACTGTTCATTCTCTTTTAAAATAATCAATTATATTTTATGAAGCAAAACATTATATTTTTCAATAATTTCTCAATAGATTTTCATAATTAAGATGAATTTTTTTTATCAATTCTGAATTCTACATTGTTAAAAGCCGATCTGGCAACAGAGCAAAGCGAGAAAGAGATAGCGCTATCCGATATGTTGAATGATAGACAAGGATAGCAATACCATTGCCAATATAACGTGGACCTCACTATAGGAACGCTTTACTTGGATGAGAACAGTTTTATTGACTGATTTTTATGATGATATCGACTTCGGACAGTTTAATCTGTTTAGTTGAATAAATTTGAGAAGAGGAGATGTTTTTTCTCTTCAATATTGTAATGTTTTTCAACTAATAAATGATTAATATCGGGGACCGAGCTTCGCTCTGGAGTACAAAAGCATAAAGAATTTATTACGAAAGAAGAAATTATGATAACATACATAACATTCATACAGAAATGTTCTATCTAATCACAGTAAATTGAGATTAATTCCCAGAGGAATGCAAAAATTTCCCTCACAAAGGCCCAGTTGCACAAAAGCCTGTTTAATTGTAATCCTGTTTAACTTCTCGTGAACCAAATCAGAGAAGACCATTCCAAAAAGATGGATCCACTGGAATTAATCAGGATTTGAAATAACCCGGCTTTTTTGCAACCGGCACTACGTACCTGATTGAATGATTACAAAATTTCAACAGATGAGTCATAATTTTGACACAGTCCCACACACATGAACTCGCTCACTCACTTCCATCACCAACAGACGACGAAATCATTATTATCAGCTCTTTTACCAAGGATAAATAATAATTATCCTTTTGATGTCCTTCAGCAAGTTTTTACAGGGATGAGACCTAGTGCAATCGAATCTTTATATTATAAACCTACTATGCTCTGAATTTCGTGAGAATCGTTAGAGCCGTTTTCGAGATCCGGTGAAATACAAACATCTATACATCTAAACATATGAACAGAAGATGCTTGTTCAATAGTATAGGATAAATATGATTAATTTTATGTCATTTAGATGATTCTCTCATTATGAGTATCGGATCATAAATCAGTTTGAAGATTAGAAATTGGTGGTATTCTGCTACTAAATTACCGTATATTATTACTGATATTAAACCACTGTTACTATATGTTTAACTGAGTTGCTATTGATTTCCTGTTATAATCATATTAAAATTGATTTGGTATTGATGCAACTTTTGTTTCAAATACGTTTTCTCTCTTGTTTCAGGTAAGTCTCAAAAAGCTGATCATATCTCGTTTTATACAAGTGCAGTTCACCTGTAAGTAATTCCAGTCTTCCAGTGTCAATTTATCATGAAATAACTGATGAATTAAGTTCACTGTCATATATCATTGAATAATTAGCTGAATTCGTCATTAGAAATGTGCATTCTAATTAAATTATCACTTTTCACATCTGAATCAGGGATGATCACTTCCCTCCCCTCTAATAGAGGGGTTAAAAACTAACCGATCTTGGTGGAACAGAAATGAATCCGTAAAACTAACGCTGATTTGTTAATAGACGTTAATGTCCATATTTAACAGACGGACGTGCAACTGGCCCTAAGGTTTCAAATATTACAATACAATAGTTTTTGAGCGAGTTCTCCAACCTAGGAATTCAGCTTGCTAGGCTGAATGATAAAAAACTACTGTTAACTGCTTACCATGGACTTATACTATCTCATATTAGGTATGCTATTTTAGTATGGGGTAATTCATCTCAACAAAATATGGACAGAGTGTTTAAGATTCAAAAGAAGGCACTCAGATGTATAGAGAAAGTGAATAGGTTAGACTTTTGTAGGCCTTTATTTAAAAAGCTTGGTCTATTAACTGTGCCATCTTTGTATGTATATGAAGTTGTAATGCATGTGAAAACGAGTGGTGTGATCCAGAATTCAGATGTTCATGAGTATAATACGCGAAACAGAGCAGATTATCATATAATGGGTCACAATAGTAGGTTATTTGAACAAAAACCAGATTATATTGGTAGGAAATTTTATAACAAGCTACCTCAAATCTTGAAAAGTAATGATGATTTGAAGATTTTCAAAAAACAAATGAAAAAATATTTAGTTGATAGAGCTTTTTATAGTGAACAAGAATTCCTTTCAAACCTAAACTAGGTTGAACTACTTAGTTTTAGAATTATTATGTAATAACATGACTTGTCTTATAGGCCTACTCCATGACTGGAGTCTTTAGGACGTAATCTTAAAAAAAAAAAAACTAGTTGGGTCTATGTTTGATATACATAGAGCATAATTCCATTTCAACACTGACTTATACTGTCGTAATTCATATTCTACTATCAACTACCTTATATACTAAAAATCTACTCATCTATAGAGTTATAATTCCATTTCAACACTGACTTATACTGTCGTACATACATTTTCCTACTATCAACTACCTAATATACTAAATCTACTCATCTAATTTAATAAACCATCAACGCTTGCTATCTGATACTCTCAAATCACCTCTACAAACTTGTTTAAATTCTCAACAACAGTCGAGATTGCTATCAAATAACAGTGTATATCAAATATCACTGGTTGCAATAACTTTAATCACTCGCTCCATAGAGGCTCAACAACATCTGTTTAATGACCGGTTACATTCAACCAACTGCTGTCATTAATTGTGTCATAAAATTTATGCCCCGTGAGGCCAAAACTTATAAATTTATGTCAATGGCCAAGTTTACTCGTGTTCAAGCACTTGAATTTATAAAAGCGCTATAAATTGTTATTATAGTACGCTAGCACGTGGTTTAGTTCTTGAATCACTCTGTAGATTGCTCTGCTCTAGAGCTGTGGGCTATTATATACAGTTCAGTATGTATATATATGCTTAGAGTGGAGAAACATAGTGATAGAATTTAAAGATACATACCAGATACAGTCTAGAAAAGATAGCATACACATAAGCTATCTCATCCTATATCGTGAGATCCACTTTATAATGGCAGTGGATAAAGATAGAAGAACAGCGTTGCCTATTCTCTGCCTTAATCTATATTATATATAAAAGCGAAATGGCACTCACTCACTGATTGACTGACTGACTGACTGACTCACTCACTCACTCACATAACTAAAAATCTACCGGACCAAAAACGTTAGAATTTGGTAGGTATGTTCAGTTGGCCCTTTAGAGACGCACTAAGAAATCTTTTGTCAATATTTTAACACTAAGGGTTGTTTTTAAGGGTTAAAAGTTCGTCTTTTAACATGTATATTCTTCTTCTCCCAATCTCTTAATTATAATTGAAATTTCCATATCATATGTTACTATAGAACTATAATCTAGATAGAGTACCTCTTCGAAACAGTTGTAAACTGGCAACTGAATTAATAATTTTGTCAGGTTGGCATTAAGTTGAGTTGACTTTGTTAGGTTGGCACCAAGTTGAAGATTGAAATGCATTTATCGCGGAAAAATTGATTGGACACTGCTACTTCAATCCTGGGAATATTATATTACCAGCAGTCAGGCTCGCTTCGCTCGCCATATCCGTTTAGCCAGCCGTTTAGTCTGGACCCCCGACTGGATTGTCCTAACAAAAATGCCCAAATGAAAAATGCAGGCAAGCGAAGCGAGCCTGCTGATCTCATTCTTGGACGATCCAGTCAGGGGTCCAGGGGGCGGAGCCCCCTGGCTAGACGGATATGGCGAGCGAAGCGAGCCTGACGGCTAGTTAATTATATTTCTACATTGTCAAAATTTGGCATCAATGCGGAGCTACAAAATGATAGTACTACCTGCTTTGTCAAATGATAGATAAGAATAGCAACATCAAAGTTGATCAAATACCGTCATTATAACGTGGACATCACAATAGTGAGAATGGCAGTATTTGATTAGTAGTTCTGTGAACAGTAGACCTCGCGCTCAGTAAGTTACATTGACCTGTTGTTGTTTTCTCAAAAAAAAAAAAAATAATTTATCAATTTGAAATGTATAGAAAAAATCCGAAATAAACATAGAGCTTTCTGTCCTATCGTACCGTGACGTGTCGTCCCGGAATGTGAGTGTGAGCGCTGTTATCAGGTCTGGCTGCCGTCGATACGCCAATCCAATCAACCCATCAGAGAACATTCTGTGTTGTCGTGTTGGCGAAAAATCGGTGTGTTGAAATTAACAAAATAAACTACCATAATGCTGATTTCCTACAAACTTCATTTCTCACTTTTCATGATTTTAGAAATCAATTTCTTTTCAATAATATTTGTTGCAATTTTAATTATCAGATTAAAAAAGTGAAATGTAAAAAAAAATGTTTTCTATCAATAACTCCAAACTTGAATCATGGCCTCAGATTATAGAAAGACAAAGTTTGTAGACAACTGTCTACTAACGTTGATGGAAAGATACATTTTCAAAATGTTCGATGTTTTTGAACGGGTAGTATTATAGTCCACTCGACAGCTGATTTATGATGAATAATTCTATAGTCTGATTCATACGGTAATATTGGTGTTCGAAGAAACTCCTTTTCCTTTTGTATTATCCTTAAAATGCAAAATTTCAAAAAACCGTATGTATACGTCGACGCGAAATTCAAAAAGGAACATACCTGTCAAATTTCATGAAAATCTATTGCTGCGTTTCGCTGTAAATGCGCAACGTATAAACATTTAAACATCAAGAGAAATGCCAAACCGTCGACTTGAATCTTAGACCTCTCTTCGTTCGGTCAATTAACACTGGTGTTGCTTCCTTGTCTATCATTCGACAAAGTAGATAGTGCTATCCTTTCCCAGCTCTGCAACGTTTCCAGATCGTTTTTTAACGATGTAGAAATTTATATAATAAATTATTCAATCTCAGTTATGGAGATTGATTATTGAATAATTGATAAATATATTTTCTTGGCGAAAATTAAATATAATTGATCATTTTAAAGAAGATTTAACAGTTGATACTGGTATAAACTATTCTCTATAGGAGGCACTGGCAAGGCAGAGAAACGGCTACGCTGTTCTCCTATCTTTCTCCACTGTCATATAACGTGGACCTCACTATAGAATAGAATAGAATAGAAAAATCTTTATTTATAAGACATGTACAAATACATATGAATAGCGTCAGTTTGAAATTACATATAAGTCTTAACTATAGTTAGTACACAAATAAAATTCAAAATAAATCAATGATTTTATTTATTTATTATTTTTTACAAGAAAACACTGAATGGGAGAGAAGAACTAAGTGCAGGGACACACGATCCGGCGAAATCGCCGGACCCGGCGGCAATTAGCATTCAGAACACACGACAGACGGCGAAGCTGCCGTCCGGCGTTTTCGCCGGGCCCGGCAGCAATTATTTCCTATTATTATTATTATTATTGTTGGGGATGAATATTTCCTTCCTGTAGGACAGTCGCTGTTCAGAAATGACACTGTCAAGACGGAAGAAATTGGCTGCGATATCTCTGCTCCACCACAGGAGAAAGAAGAAGCACACCAGAAACAGAAACATCTGGGTTCATCCAATAGTAGAAAAAAGACTGTTCCATGGTGCATTTTATACTCTATTTCTGCTGAAAAATATCGTAGCAGCTACCCTTACAACCCTACCCTTGTAACCTACCCTTGTAACCCTACCCTACCCATTTGTAACTTTACAAATGTTAATAAATAAAGAAGTGGCATGGGTGGGGACAGCGCCGTCCGGCGTTTTCGCCGTGTCGTGTGTTCATCTCCATATAGTACAATGCCCTGCTACTGCTTTCCGGCGGCAAAACCGGACGGCGAAGTAGAGAATACCCGGCGATATCGCCGGGTCAATTTCTCGCCGGGCCGGCGTTTTCGCCGTCGCCGGTGTCGCCGGCGTCGTGTGTTCTGCCCCATGCCTTCCTGTGTACTTCTTGCAACCGGACGGCGAAGCTTCGGACGGCGAAAACGCCGGACGGCGATGTCGCCGGATCGTGTGTCCCTGCACTAAGGATACTCCTTGTACTATTTCTCTCCCAAATTTAGATAATAGTTATTTTAAAAGTCCGAAATGAGGCTATGATTCCACATTTCTGAAATTTAGTCCTTTTTCACTCAAAGACAAACTCCTGCAAAGAATACAGAGATAAGCTCACCAAATATTCCTTCAGATTCATACAAAATATTTTGATATCTTCAATTAACTTTAAATCGCCTAGTAAATTGATAAAAAAATTTCTCCCTTTGAAAATTGGTTTTTCCTCAAAAAGATTCAATCTATGTCTCTCAATAATTAGGCCAAAACGGGTATTATTGTTGTGAGTCTAATCTCTTAACTCTAATACATTGGACTGCTTCCTGAAAAACATGATCACATCGAAAACATATTGACCATAAGTAATTATTTATTTTTATTTAACAATTATTAAAATAGAAAAATCTAAAAATTTGCTTTATTTTTCACAGCAAGTGCAGTGATATTAAGTGCAAAATTTGACTATAATTTGGTATTGTAATCATTCAAAATTTCTAGCTAATATTTATATATTCTTGGACAGAACTTTGAACTTTAAATTTCCTCAGTAAGAACATAACCTATTTTTTCGGACATTTCATTATTTATCAAAATTTGGGAACAGAATAGTTTTGGGCTATGCCTGTTGTTCTATCCCGATCATATTCATATATTTTGTAATTATATCAACAAATAAATAAATAAATAAAATCCCAAGTTGAGAGAACAGTGATCTTACTGAGTCGCTTCTTCTGAGGTTAAACATTATTCTAATTGCTCGCTTCTGTTGTTTAAAAATTTTATCCAAATTTATTTCACTCGTACTGCCATATAATATGCACAGGCCATACTATAGATGAATATACACAGATACAGGTATTGGAGATCTAGATAGATATACATTGTTAAAACTATCAAGTTACAGCATATAGCAGACTGTATGCACCATGCTACCAATATACATATATATTTATACCAATAATATATATATGCTTTTAATATATATATGGTTTATATATATTAAAACATACATACTACAATATATGTTACATAGCATATAATATTTGCTATATGCTACCATGATGTAGCCAATGTATTATGAATACAGTCCATTAGTGTGGATTAAGTTACTGTTATAGTTACTTAGATATACATGGATATAGTTACTATTATAAATTTAGTGTTATATAGGTACTGTTATTGCTTCTAAGATATACAAATATATAGTAACTACAGTATGAATATGATACAGTACTAGTTATAGTAACTGTTATATGGGATACAGAGTTAGGATACAGGTATATGGTTGCAATATTTATCTCTCGGTATCGAGGGTTGGTGGTTTGAGAACATAACCCATTAATGAATCGATTTATAACGGTAGGTTGTATTAAAATTGAGTAGGTGTTAATGTGTGGCTTGTATGAAGTGTTAAGAGAAGGTTGTAAGCCTTCGCGTTATTGAGTAATGAGTGGTTTATTGACTCAATTGTGTGTCTAAGGTGATAGACTATACGATTTTTATAAAACGTGCTTTTTTATAAGCTTATTAAACACACACACACTGGACATTCAACTTTTATCACATAGGAAAGCTTGCTATGAATATCTATAGTGAGAACCACGTTATAATGACAGTGGGGAAAGATAGGAGAGCAGCGTTGCCGATTCTCAGTCTTGCCACTGCTTTCTAATGATACTGGTATATCTGATGTGAAATTAACTGGTCATTCTGTTTTGAAAAAATCATATTTCATGCATCAAGAAATAGTATATTTCGCACCTAGAGCAGAAAATGAGATTTTTCCGGCTCGAAATCGGTTTTCAAGTCCGAGGCCGTAGGCCGAGGACTAGGAAAGATTGAGAGCCGGAAAAACATTTTTGCCCGTGGTGCGAATGCTAAGCGTATTTTTCGCCACACACAAAAATAAACAATATATATATATATATATATATATTATATATATATATATATATATATATATATATATGAGAATAGTTGTTTACAAAGCACTTCCGAAAGCAGAAGTGGAAGGTGATAGCTCTAGCAAACCTGAGGTAATCTGAATAGCAGGAAATTGTCCAAGTATTTTTATTTTTTATTCTGATTTGTCTAAATAACCTAATTATGTTCAATTATGTGGGAGGTTGAATTTATACTTTTTTATTCTTTCAAATGACAATAAGATGATATTATTATAAATGTTTTAATTATTGAATAATGAACACAAATGATGAAAAGTTTTTTGATCAGCTGTTTTTTGATCACCTTTCTTAGTTCCATGTTAGCGGCTGGAGAGGGTACTCTTTCCAGCCTAGGCCGGAAAGAAACTTGTTCTGACGTCAGACGAGAGTCGTCTACAAACTATGTCTCTCAGATCTACTACATAGGGACTGGAAAACAGCTGCTTTCTGTGCAGTGTGGCAAAAATATATTTTTCAATGATTCAAATAATAACACTTTCATGATTGAGGTTACATATTTCGTAAATTGATTATATTACTACATTGTTAAAAAACGATCTTTCAACGTTGCGGAGAAACGGATTGCGCTATCTGCTTTGTCGAATGATAGACAAGTGCAGCATCACCAATGTTAACCAAACACTGCCATTATAACGTGGACCCCACTATACTGTGAAGGCTTCTTAGGGTCAGCTACTCTTTTCATAGAAGTGTCTATTATTATACAGAAGTGTCAATAATTATTATATAGTATTGCAGTATTATGCACGACTATCCTCCATTGAAAAAAATGAAAGTCATTGATAGAGTCCAACGAGTCCGAACCCTGTTTTCAAAAATATTTTTCTAATACATTGCAATCTTGATTGAAAAAAACTTATGAGCAATTTTTCCCAATAAAATAAAGGGTTGAATTAATAAGATAGGTCGTTCTCACCAGGGCCACTACTTTTAGCAACTAAAGCCCCACACGCACACATCAATTTTTGATCGTACGGTATTTTGTTGTTCTTATAAATTCTATTAGATTAAACAGATGATTTCAAACAGTTGATGTTTGTCAAGTTCCATTTAATCTGATAGAATTTACAAGGACGGCAAAATATCGTTCGAACAAAAATCGATGTGTGTGCAGGGCTTAACTTGAAATCAACTAACATTTCTTTGACTCTACAAGCCTTCGGAAAATGTTTCTGACACTAAATTATTTTCCAACAAACGATAAAAGCAGAACTGCAGCAGACTCATTTCCTACAAGGAATCTAATTGAAAAGTTCAGCCATCTTGGATCCAATTTCTTGTGCGTTTCTCATTTAACTCTCCACTCTCCACATCCTCCTACTCCTCCTCTTCCTCCTCCTCCTCCTTCTCATTCTCTTCCTCCTCCTACTACTCCTCTTCCTCTTCCTCTTCCCACTCCTCCTCAACCACCTCCTAGACCTCCTTCTACTTCTCCTTCTTTTCCTCCTCCTCATTATTCTCCCTTTCCTCCTTCGCCTCGTCCTCTTCCTCCTCCTATTCTTCATCCTCCTCCTTCACCTCTCTCTCCTCATCCAGGATCCAGGAACCGCTCACAAAACTTTTTTATAGAGTCAAACAGTTGAAGGCAGTGCATTTCGTTCAAAGTTGAAAAAGTTGGTCTGTTTATTGTTATATTTGACGAGAACTTTTCGCAGAAACGAATAAGGTTGATTTCAAGTTGAAAGTGGTCTCTACTTGAGAATATTGGGGAGCGCTTTCCCTTGCAGAATCCTTTAATTCTCTTCTACTATGGAGCTCTATTATGGATTCAATTAAAAATTTTGTCTTGTAAAGTCAATTAATATATATCTTATTATTTATAATATATCATATTATAATCAATTTATAATATCAATTGATATAAATAAAACAAAATAAAATCTTATAGCACCCTTTATTTTTAAAAAAACTTTAAAATAGTTGAACAACTATTTAAAAGTAGCCCATGTCAATAAGTGTTTTATCAATTGATATATATAACATCATTCTTCCAGTATATACATAGCTTAATAATAAAAGATTGAGATCGAAGTAAATGTTCCGTTGAGGATGATGCCCAAAGGAGCTACGAACTTGTGCATGTGTTATGTATGTGGTGATTTTGAGAGATAATAATAATAATAATAATAATAATATCGAGTGACCTGGCTGGCTCAGGTCTGGTGTCAGAGTTTTCAGGTCGCAACTGATCAATTTCAGGGCCTCTGACATGACCTAACGACTGCTTTTTAGGCAGCCGGGACCGACGACTTAACGTGTCCATCCGAAACACGGGAGTGGCCCGACATAAATATCTTGCCCGGGCCGGGATTTGAAGCCGGGCCTCTGAATCATAAAGCCAGCATCTGATCCACTCGACTACGGCCACTCCTATTTTGAGAGATAAGTGGACTTGAAGTTTTAGTTGAGATGTGTTATCAATACAAAGACTTGGTTGCACAAAAGCCTCTTGAATTTTAACCTTAATCAAATCAATTATATATGGCATATATTATTAATAATATATCATATTATAATCAATAAGTAATATCAATTGATATATATAACATCATCTTCCAGTATATAGCTTAATAATGAAATGAGATCGAAGTAAATGCTTCATTGAGGATGATGCCCAAAGGAGCCTCGAGCTTGTGCATATGTTATGTATGTGATGATTTTGGGAGATAAGTGGACATTAAGTTTTAGTTGTGATGTGGTATCAAGACATAGGCTCAGTTGCACAAAAGCCTCTTGAATTTTAACCTTCATCAAATGCCAAGAGAACCAATCAGAGAAGCCATCTCTAAATGGTTCTTGTGGCATTTAATCATGATTAGAATATATCAGGCTTCTGTGCAACCGGGCCTGAAACTCAAATTACACTGATACTTGAATTAATTTAGCCTGATATGATCATGAATGAATATTACTTTTCTCCTGAAAAGCTATATCTAACGATTTTTCTTGAATTTTAAGACTATTTTCCATGAATTTTAAGACTCTTTGTTGAACAGGACTACTATTGTAGAGGGAGTTATGTCCCCTCTAAAATTGAATGTGAGCTCACAAGATTTCCTCTCAATCTCTAGATACAATTGATAACAATCCACTTGAATTTCAATGAATCTCGTCTCCAGCAGTCATTAATAAAACAATATTCAAGTTACAAGATCAAGCCACGACAACTTGTCTGCTAAATCCCACAAAGTGGGGAAGTAGAAGAAGTAGGAAAAGAAGAGGAAGAAGAAGAAAAAGGAAAAGAAGAAGAAGAACAAGAAGAAGAAGGAGAAGGAGGAGGAAAAGGAGGAGAAGGAGGATACTCTTTTTGTAATGCAAATCAAGTAAACATTAATATAGATATAGAGTGTTACCGGGAAGTGAACGTGCCTGTATATAAGTCATTTTATACATAGCTATACATGTACTGTGTGAAAGGGGTTGAGTAGAATAATTGTCAACATTGGATAAACAAACTGCCTGGAGATGGTGTCAGAAAGGGGTGTTAATTAAAATTTGCATAAATTCGAAATTAAGCTAACGGGATTAGAGAGTGAGTGTGAGAGATTGTGGCAGAGTGAGAGAAAGAGAGAGAGTGAGAGAAAGAGGAAGAGTGAAAGAGAGAGAGTGAGTTAGAGTGATTGAGAGAGAGAGTGAGATAAGGTGAGTGAGAGGGAAAAGAGAGGGAGAGAGAAATACACAGAAAGAGAGCTATCTCCTGCTTCATTGATCTTTCCCTGAAGCCTGGCTTCAGATATTTGATTTCCCAGATCTCACCCTGAGAGAGAGAGAGTGAGAGAGAGAGAGA